>NC_143579.1:146295167-146595167 GCF_048544385.1 Mastigoproctus giganteus | reverse complement strand
ATGAGATCCTCCACAGCAGAATGCTGGTGTTACATGAGATAGCTACTCTTGGTGTCTCTATTTTCAGAGAAACCGGAAATATGCTTTGTAAAAAGGATCGGTGCAATAGGACCAGGGTGTGTCTGCCTTACGCAAAATTTGATCATGTAGAACAACTATCATCTATGGCAGAAAAGGTGATATTGTTGTACACTTTGCTAATAATGATATTAAGAGTAGCAGATCTAAGGAATTGCTTAACAATTACAGGGAAACATTGAAAAAAAGGTTGCAAATTAGGATAAAATTTAAAAGATAGAAGGGAGTAAACAATAAACTTTATCAATCAATTTGGCATTGTTGAGACCGTGTTAGGTTCATGGAGATAGAATTTTCTAAGAGTGATCTGTGCTTGTTACTAAGAGCAACTGTTTTTATAGAGATGGTATGCACTTAAACAGGAGGGTGCAAGAATATTTGCTGATACTGTCGAGGCAGTGTTATGTAAGTCAGAAAACTGCTGTCTCAATGAGTGGGTGGGATCGGGTAGGATACACAGACTAATAGATTATAGCATATTCAGGGAGAGGAGTAAGTGTTCTTTTGCACTGCTTCTATTGGAGCATTCAGCACCATAGAAAGCAAGCTGTTGTGGGTTCTTCATGGAACAAACAAATACATGGACTGTGTTAGGTTTACTAAGAGTAAAATCAGATGTGTGTATACTTCTATGTATAATAATGATAAGTGCATAGGAAATAAATTTTATGAATTTGAAATACTCATTAAGTCACTGTGTCGATGTTGTAGAGATAACAGAAGCATGGTGTCATTTGCACATGAGGGATGCAGAATTTGAATATTGGGAGGGCAGCATGCATAGAAAGGGCAGACATGACATGAGGAGGAAGCACAAAAATCTAAGGTGTGCATTCAGTGGACATAGGTGGCCAGTGCAATGTTACAAGGCCTGCTGGAGATGGGGGAGTAATGGAACATGCAAATAAATGGGCTGTCTTAGGTTTACTAAGAGTAAAATCAGATGTGTGTATATATGTATATGTCTAGTAATAATAGGTGCATAGGAAATAAATTTTATGAATTAGAAATTCATAAAATTAAGTCAAGTGTCGATGTTGTATCGATAACAAATGACACCATTGAAAACGTGGTGTCATTTGCACATAAGCGATGCAGAATTTGAATATTGGGAGTACAACCTGCATAGAAAGGGCAGGCATGACATGAGGAGGAAGCACATAAAATCCAAGGTGTGCATCTGGTGTGACATAAGCACTGAGGGAAAAAAAATGAGGGTAGGAGTGTTATAGGCCTAACAACTACAATGAGTATAATGAACAACTGTATTAGACATATAGAGTGGGCCAGTAAATCAGAATGTCTTATAATGGGAAATTTTAAATTTCCATATATTGACTGGACCCTATGGGTTGGTTATTCACACAGTTGGGAGACTTGTGGATTTATTGAATAATTGTTTCCTATACCATCATGTTAGTAAAATAACAAGAGAAATTAATATTCTTGATCTCATTATCAGCAGTGAATTTTCTTGCATTAAGAATATGCAAATAAAAGACCAACTAGGTGACAGTGATCACAATATATTGATGTGGGATTTACTTAAAGATGTAACTGTTGTTGAGGGCAAAGCAAGGCTTTTGTGGATTTATTGGATGATTGTTTTCTACAGGAGCATGTTCTGGAGGCAACTAGAGGGAGTAATACTCTTGATCTGATTATCAGTAGTGATTCTTAATGCTTTAAGAATCTGCAGATAAAGAAACCACTAGGTGGTAGTGATCACAGTGTGCTCAAGTGGGATTTACTCAAAGAGGTAACTGCCATTAGGGGTAAAGGGAAGGGTTTTTGCTTTCGTGAAAGTGACTAAAGTGGTCTCAACAGTTTTTAAATTCTATGCAGTGGGACCAACTGATGAAGTTACCAACAGCAGGTTCTTAATGGGAAGCATTCATGGATGTTATTGTAGAATTACCAGGCTTTTTATATTAACTAAGAGATACAGTTCAAGACATAGACCTAAATGAATGTCAGGTGAACTTATGAGATTTGTGCACGGAAGAAAAATCCTTGGGATGTATATATATATATATATATATATATATCAGGTGATACAGATCTTTACAGTAGATATGAACTAGTCTGCAGTCAAATCACAAAGGAGGTTAGGCAAGCTAAAGCAGATTACAAGAATTTAGCATTAGCATTAGTAGAGGCACATGATGCAAGAAAGCAAGCTTATGCAGCATCAGCCAAAAAAAAAAACAAAAAAAACCCCCTCCTATTTCACCCCTCTGTTCGTTCCAAATACCTGTCCAGCTCAGCCTTAAATTTATTTAGGCTATCAACTTCCACAACAAAAGATGGAAGTCTGTTCCACCAATCAACCACCAGCTCGCTAAAGGCAAACTTCCGCACATCTATCCTACAACTGTCTTTCCTCAATTTGTACTTTTTTTTTAACTAAATAAATATAGCGACCTAGTTATTACAAACGTAACATCATAACTTAATACATATAAGTTAACAGAGGATAAGAAAGTCATATAACATAACTTGGAGATAATATTCAATACCGAAATACATATATATAGTGTTATAACTGCATTGGAATATAGGTTTAGGGTTATATTTTGTATTGGAATTTTATTGAACTTGAATAGAAATCATGACTCAGACCAGAGCAGCAAAGCAAAAGGCTGAAACTAGTGGAAGTGCTCTGGCTCAGGGGAGAACTGAGGGGAGGGTTGTCCGAATCACAGTCTATTGAAATGCACTGCTTGTTTGACGTTTGTGGAGCAGTGAGGAACGGGACATAATATTACCAAGGGGAATGTCTTTGTGTGTGCGAGGAAATCAGGCGCCAACTCGGCATTGTTATGGGCTTATATGGGAGCTTGAAGGACAGGGTGGATGCCCTCGAAAGATTTAAATTGAGGGGCCCATCAAGCTCTCAGCTGCCCACATCAGTGCCAAAGCTTGCACTCAAACATCACGCAACACAGGGGCAACCCCGAAGGCACAATGCACTAGTCCCAAAGGAACTAGTTGTTGTAGGAGATTCTATTGTCAGGGAAATGGGCAAAAAGGATAGATGAAACAGAACCAGGGTATGTCTGCCAGGGGCAAAGGTTGATGACGTTGTAGGGCTGATATCATCCTTTAAGGGCACAAAGGTTGATACTGAGAGTAGGAGACCAGCAGAATTACTTAACAAGTACAAGACAATGCTGAAAAAAAGCCGTGAGTTAGGGTTGAATTTGAAAGTGTGTCTGCAATTCTGCCCACACACGATAGGAGGGATTATAAGATGAGAACCTTGTCGATCAATTCGGCCCTGGAGAGATTGTGCAAGGCTCAAGGGGTAGAATTTTTTTCAGCCCGGTCTGTACTTGTTAACAGGGATGGGATACACTTAAATAGAAAGAGTGCAAGAATATTTGCTGACGCTATCGAGGCAATGTTAGGTGGGTCGCAAAACTGCTAGTTTTGGGGAGGATACAAGGATTAATAGATTAACAGTAGCCACTGGCAGAGGTTAAAGTGATTCTTGCACTGCTTCTATTGGAATGAGCAGCAGCCTGAAAAACAAGATGCAGGGTATTTCAGAGACTGCTGGGAGTCACTACAGTACAAGTAAACACATGGGTTGTGTTAGGGTAGCTAAGAATAGGAACAGGTGCATGTATACTTGCATGTACACCAATGCTAGGAGTTTGGTAAATAAATTTGATGGATTTGAGGTATTGCTCCAAACATCAAAGGCAGATATTGTTGGGATATCAGATACGTGGTGTCACACAGATATAAGGAATGCAGAAATGGAATTTGGAGAGTACAATGTGTACAGAAGGATAAACATGATAGGAAGGGAGGAGGGGTTATGCTATTATTTAAGAAATGCATAAAATCTAAGGAAGTGAAGCCAGTTGACATTGCTGGACAGTGCAGTGTCGAGTCAGTTTGTGCGTTAAGTGGGATTTACTCAAAGAGGTAACTGCCATCAAGGGTAAAGGGAAGGGTTTTTGCTTTCGTAAAGGTGACTACTGTGGTCTGAGACAGTATTTAAATTCGATGCGGTGGAACCACATGATGATGTTACCGACAGCAAATTCAAAATGGGAAACATTCAAAGAATTAATCTTGGAAGCTACTAGGCTTTTCATACCAACGAAGAAATATTGTTCAAGATTTAGGCCTAAATGGATGTCAGACGAACTAATTAGACATGTGACAGAGAAGAAAAATGCATGGGATACATATAAATTAACATGTGACACAGAAGCCTATGATAGATATAAGCTGGTCTGTAACCAAGTTACAAAGAAGGTTAGGCAGGCGAAGGCAGATTAAGAGAAATCTTTGGCAAAGGATGCAAAGAAAAACTGCAAAGAGTTATTTGCTTATGTAAACTCTAGAAGGAAGGGGATGAATCAGATTGGTCCACTTGATATCGATGGTTCAACTGTTGATGATTCTGCTCAGGTAGCTAACAAACTAAATTTGTGAATGTAGATGCAAAATGAATATTTTGCATCGACATTCACACATGAGGAGTTATTCAGCGATGGGAATGCCAGAGGTGTATTCAACTCTGGCTGTAAGCTAGATAATCTTGCAATAACTGAGAGTAAAGTGGAGGAGAAATTGTTGAAGATAAGCACGAGAAAGGCACCTGGAGTGGATGGAATCTATCCAGTTATATTAAAGGGGCCGGCAAAGTAAGTAAGCAAACCCTTAGCCATAATTATGAGAGCTTCCTTGGACTCAGGGGAGGTATCCATGGACTGGAGATGTACAAATGTGACCCCAATCCACAAAGGAGGATCAAAGGGAGACACAGGTAATTACAGACTTGTTAGTTTAACATCTGTTCCATGGAAATTAATGGAGCCACTGGTTAAAGAAGCATTGCAGGATCATCTATACAAGACTTCAGTTATAGCTCGGACAAAGCATTGGTTTGTTAAGGGGAGGTCTTGTCTGACTAATTTGATTGGATACTATGATGTAGTCACAAAGGAACTGGATGGAAAGAATAACTTTGATATCATATATTTGGATCTTGGAAAAGCCTTTGATACTGTTGCACATGGAAGACTGCTGCACAAATTGGAACAGTGTGGCATTGGAGGCAAATTGCTGTTATGGGTAAAGGGATGGTTGAGTGGGAAAAGACAGAGAGTGGTAATCAATGGACACTGCTCATCGTGGACTAATGTTATTAGTGGAGTCCCTCAGGGTTCAGTGTTGGGTCCATTATTGTTTTCTGTATTTATAAATAATATTGATGATGGTATATCAAGCTTAATGTCCAAGTTTACAGACGATGCAAAGGTTGGCAGGGTTGTTAAGGACACTACTGACGCTATGCTGCTTCAACAGGATCTGGAAAGGTTGAGCAGATGGGCTGAGAGGTGGCAAATGAAGTTTAACATTGACAAATGTAAAGTACTACATATGGGAAACAGCAACCCCAGAGCAATGTATCAATTCTGTGGTACTACACTGACAGTGGTAGGGAATGAAAAGGACCTGGGGATAATTGTGTAGGCAGATATGAAGTTCTCTGAGCAGTGCAGACGGGCTGCAAGAGTAGCTCATGGTGTCTTGTCAATGATATACAGGAATTTTTCTAGCAGAGATAAGGAGGTGATTATTCCCTTGTATAAGGCAATGGTTAGGCCACACCTTGAGTATTGTATACAATTCTGGAGGCCTAATTTCAAGAAGGATGTAGAGCTGCTGGAACAAGTACAGAGAAGGGCAACAAGATTAGTGAATGGAACAAAGGGTTGCTCTTATGAAGAAAGGCTTAAGTTTTGCAAATTACAGTGTCTGGAGACTAGGCACCGGCGAGGTGATCTGATAGAGGTGTATAAAGCCTTGAATGGTTTGAGCATGCTCAGTGCTGATGGATTCTTCCTCTTGCTCAGAATAATCACCGGAGAGGGCATAAATTCAAATTGAGGAAAGACAGATATAGGATAGATATGCGGAAATTTGCCTTTAGCCAGCTGGTAGTTGGTTGGTGGAACAGACTTCCATCCCTTGTTGTGGAAGTTGATAGCCTAGATAAATTTAAGGCTCAACTGGTCAGGTATTTCGAACGAATGGAGGGGTGATGTGGAATTTTTTTTTTTTTTTCTTTTGGCTGATGCTGCATAAGCTTTCTTTCTTTCATCATATGTCTCTACTAATGCTAATGAGTATTACTCCCTTTAGTTGCCTCTCAAACATACTGTGTAGAAAACAATCATCCAAGAAATCCACAAAAGCCTTCCTAGTGTGCGAAAACTCACTAGTTCCAATCAGTATCTGGGAAGTTAAAATCCCCCATTTTAAGATAATTTGAATTACTGTTCCCCTCTATTTCTCTGTACAGTTGTTCATTATACTCATCAGAGTCGTTAGGCCTATAACACACTCCTACTGTCAATTTTGCTTTCCCAGTGCTTATGTTACACCAAACTGGCTCAACATTGCACTATAGACCCATGTCAACTATATTCACTTCCTTAGATTTTATGTGTTTTTTAACTAATAGCATTACCTCTCCTCCCTTCCTATCCTGTCTATCCTTTCTTTTTGTACTCCCCAAATTCCAGTTCTCCATTCCTTATATCTGTGTGACACCATGTTTCTGATATCCCAACAATATCTGCCTTTGATGTTTTGACCATCACCTCAAATTCATCTGCTAAATTCTTAGGATTCATGTATATGCAATTATACATGCATCTGTTCTTATTCTTAGCTGCCTTAACATAGCCCATGTATTTACTTTTTCCGCTATGACTCCCAGCAATCTGTGAAATCCTCAGCACCTTGTTTTTCAGGCTGTTGCTCATTCCAATAGAAGCAGTGCAAGAATCACTTTCACCTCAGCCAGCAGTAACTGTTAATCAATTAGTCTGTGTATCCCCCCCCCCAAGCTAGCAGTTTTGCAACCCATCTAATACTGCCTTGATAGTATTAGGTGCAAATATTCTTGTGCCGTTTCTATTTAAGTGTACCTCATCCCAGTAGAAGCAGTCTCTCCTGTTAAAAAGCACAGACCATGCTGAGAAAAATTCTATCCCATGAGCCTTGCACAATCTCTCCAGGGCCGAATTGATCGACAAGGTTCTCATCATATGGTGTCTGGGCAGAATTGCAGACACTTTCAAATTCAACCCTAACTCGTGGCTTTTTTTCAATATTGACCTGTATCTGACCTGTTAAGTAATTCTGATGTTCTCCTACTCTTAATATTAGTGCTAACATGTACAATGTGTACACATTATAAATAAATAAAAGTAGAATACAGAATTATTGATCCTACAGTAAGTTGTCAAACCTGACTTTATTCTTTTATCTTAAGTTTACTTTGTTTAAATTTCAAACTGGGCATTTTGCCTTCATTTAAACTTTCACTCATTTTTCCTTTGACAGGATTTATCAGTTTTATTTTAGAATAATTCTGCATTTTACTTTTATTTATTTATTTTTGAATTATATTCTTTTTATTCCTTCCTTTTTGGTCTCTGTCAGGTCATCTATGATGTATACGTTTTGTACGTATACATCATAACACAGAGACCTTGCTTATAGCTGTGGTTCCTTTGGTCAAGAGATCAAGAATTCCTTTGAGCTTTTTAAGATATAGTAAAAATCTTAGGACCTACAGCATTAAGTACTATTTTATTAGTTTCATGTTATTTTTATGTTACTCTTACATTTATCTAATTTTATTTATTTTCATTTAATCTGCTTTTACTTTGCAGGCATTCTTAATTTATTTCATTGTAATTACACTTGACAGGTCAGCAGCCCTACTCAATACACTGATCAAATACATTTGTCTATATATATATATAACCCCAGAGGTTCACATCTGGTGAATATGGGCTTGGCACAACCAGGGTCCTGAGCTGGATGTCATCATTCTGGTGATTCCCTTCTACTTCTCTCTCTCTCTCTCTCTGTCTCTCAGGATAATTCAGATTTTTTTTTTTTTTTTTTTGGCCTGGTGCAGCATAAGGCTAAGGCTTCCGTGCATCATAAGGCTAATAATAATAATAAATCGATTATTTCAAAATCGATTCAAAAAATTTTCCTTGGTGATTTTAATGTTCACAACTCCAGCTGGCTTCCGTTTTCTAGTCACACCGACCCAGCAGGTCGAGAAGCTGAGGCTTTTACAATTACTAATGACCTAGCACAGATTGTTCATTTACCTACAAGAATACTGGACAATTCTAATCATACAGCCAATACGCTTGATCTTTTTCTCACAAACAACCCTTCTAACTAACTAACGGTCGAAGTGAGAGGTCCTTTAGGCACTTCAGATCAGAACTTAGTGGTTGTCTCTTCTCCAATGGAACCTTTATCTCATGGCTATTCCCAACCTCGTGTTGTTTGGCATTACAAGAATGCAAAATCTGAGCAAATGCAAGAATGCATTTGCTCAGATCGTGTCAGTGAAATTATTCTTGCAGGAATGGAATCCTTTATCCCGCACTCCACTTTAAAATCTCGTCCTTTATCTAAACCTTGGTTTTCCAATAAATGTGCTAAGGCTGTTCAAGAGAAGAATGTTGCATATCGTAATTGGCTTGTTTCTAATTCTTCAGTTTCATTTTCAGCCTACACCAAAGCTCGCAACAATTGTAAAGCAGTTATTAATCAGTTCAAACTAGAGTTTGAACAGGCTAAGAGTAGAAAACTTGCTTCTTGCCCTAATGGTAGCCGAGCATTCTGGTCTCTTGCCAAAGCTATTGGCTGCAACTTTTGCCCATCTCTGCTCCCACCTCTCTCCAAACCAGATAGTTCTGTTGTCACTTCAGCCAAGGATAAAGCTGACCTGCTAGCATCCCATTTTACTTCCAGCTCATGTATTAATGATCTTGGTAAAACACCTCCCACTATTCCCAACACACTCCATTGAATGCCTTCTGTGGTCTTACGTCAAAAGGATATCAGAAGGATTTTGATGAATCTTGATGCTAAGAAAGCTCCAGGTCCTGATGGTATTTCTCCACTTGTTCTCAAAACCTGTGTTCCTGAACTTACTCCTATTCTTTGCCGCCTTTTTTCACTTTCTTATTCCAGCCAGTTCCTAAAAAGGGTGACAAATCCCTCCTATCCAATTATCGTCCCATTGCAATTATTTCTACTCTTTCTAAAGTAATGGAGAAATCAATTAACCGCCAACTCTTAAACTATCTAGAAACCTTCCATCTGATCAACGATTGCCAGCATGGATTCCGTCAGTGTCGATCCGCTGGTGATATTCTGGCTTGTGTTACCCATTTATGGACTAATTCAATGGAAAGGTTCGGTGAAGCACAAGTAGTTGCTCTTGACATCTCAAAGGCTTTTGATCGTGTTTGGCATAAAGGTCTTCTAAACAAGCTTCCACCTTATGGTTTGCCAACTGTTTTTAGTAATTGGTTATCAAGTTTTCTCTCTGATCGCTCACTGAGGGTGATGGTAGATGGCTCTCTGTCTTCTAACTTCTCCACTAATGCCGGTGTCCCCCAAGGTTCAGTTCTTTCCCCCACTCTTTTCCTCTCGTATATTAATGACCTTCTTCCATTGACTGGAAATCCTATCCATAGTTTTGCCGATGATAGCACATTGCATTCCACTTTCCATTTTGAGAAACCTTGTCCTGCTCAATCAGCTTCAACTTCTCGAAAATCTGCTACCAATTCCTTAAATGCCGATCATCAGGTAATTCTCAAGTTGGGCAAAGACAACTTAGTTGATTTCAACCTTTCTACAATTCAGTCTTGTCTTATATCTCGCAAAAAGAATTCTTCTGTTCCTATGCTTATCTTTAGTGACACTCCGATTTCTAGGCAAAATGATATATCTCTTTTGGGGATTACCCTGACTTCTAATCTCTCTTGGCTCACGCACATTACAAATATTGCTTCCTCTGCATCTAAAAAACTTGGTTTTCTCTTTCGCTCTCGGCGTTACTTTTCTTCCAAACAGCTGCTCACTCTGTATAAATCGCAAATCCACTCTGCCATGGGTGGCAGGGTGGATTTGCGGAATATTGTTCCCACATCTGAGATCGTGCCCCCGAAATCTCTCTCAGGCTTCTTGATTCCATTCAGAAGAGGGCGTTTAGGTTAATTAATGATTCATCTCTAACAGAGTCTCTCCACTCGCCTTCTCATAGACGTACTGTTTCTGCTGCATGCCTCTTCTACAGATACTTCCATGGGCACTGTTCTTCTGAATTGGCTTCTATAATTCCCGTTCTCTCTTTCAAAACAGTCCGAACACGTGCCACCACCAGCCAACATCCATTTACTGTCCAACTTCAAACCCACCGAACCAACTTTTCATCTTCCTCATTCATTCATTCAACTGCTGTTTTCTGGAACAACCTTCCTTCTTACGTATTTCCTGAAAATTACAATCTACAGAAGTTCAAGTCCAATGTCAACAAATATCTTCTTTCGTCTTCTCAACCTCCAACCCAAGCACGGTACTAAGTACTATAAGTTCTAATACCTCTCGTGTTTGGGGTTCACATAAAAAAAAAATAAATAAATAATAATATTTCAGTATCAAGTTTCAGTTTCAGTATGAGGTATATTACATTACATGAATTTCATATCTCCTATGAAGTTTAAGTTGCATGTATTAAGTTATAATGTTACATTTGTAAAATGTAAGTGGTTATATATTTATTAAGTTAAAATTATGTTTGTAAAATCCAAGTAGATATAATAGATAATAAATTTAATTATCTGTTGCCACCCATGTAGTTAGAACTTTCATCGATTCTAAAAGCTCTATGGAAATTATTGTTGTATGTTACGATCTATGTGACAAACTAAAGTAGTGCTATATTTTATAGTTTATCTTCGTCTGCTGATACGGATTACACTGCTATAGTAGAAACTTCCAGTATCTGCTTTCCGATATGAAAACAATGGCAGCAGGTTCAAATGCTACTGTCGATACAGTGTTGGCAGAAGTCCACTGTGGTTTTCTTTGCAATTACAAGGCTGAGTAAAGAATAAATACGCAAAATTAATCATAAATTCTGCTGTCATTGTTTTAGTAATGATGCGGGTAATACTTAGAGGTATCTATGTAGTTTTGTAGCTGTGCAATCAGTATTAGAAGACGTATATAAATATAATTTATAGCAATACAAACATCTTTTAATAACTTAACTTCATCATGTCATACGTAATGTATGACATTAATATTTGTAGCGCTGTTGTATCAGGGATTTGGTATGAATATAGTATTGTGTAACTGGCATACTGCATAGTAATGGAATTAGGTTTTTAATTGTAGTACAAACAAGTAGCTCATAGTATCTCAAAAGATTGGACCATGTAGGTAGGTGTTATATAATTTTGTAAAGTGTTAAGTTTATTCTAGTAGATTATTTTATTATCTATTATAAGTAACTTATACCTTAACAACTATAATGGTATTGCGAGATACATATAACATAAACTTGATAATGAAATGCATGTAATATAAACTGAAGCATAACACACAATGTTGCTGCAAAACTGGTGAATAGACTAGTGTTATTTTATTGCATTTAAGTACACTTAGTGGACAGAAATCATGGGATACCTACCTATTAACGGGTAGGCCCACCTTTTGCCCAGATAAGGGATTCACATGGTGAGGCATTGAGTCCACTAGTTCATGAAAGTGTTTCCCAGGTATTTCCATCCATGCTTGCTGCATCGCTGTCCATAATTCTGTCACATTCCTGGGAAGGATCCAAAGCTCAAAAGGACCTTTCCACATCATCCAAAAGATGCTCCACAGGGTGAATGGGGAGGCCATTCCATGGTGATAAAATCTGCAGAATGCTCTTTGAACCATGTTCTAATCACAGCGGCTCTGTGGAGAGGCACATTGTCCTGCTGGAAGAGTCTATTGCCCCATGGGTGCATGATGGCCATGAAGGAATGCAGATGGTCTGCAGGGATGGACATATAACCTGGATCATTTAGAGATGCATCTAGATGTACCAGAGGTCCCAACGTGTGCCAGTTGAACATGCCGCAGTCCATTACCGACTGTCCACCTGCCTGAACGGTTCCTTGTTGACATGATGGATGCATAGCTTCATGTGATTTCTGCCAGATATGTACCCTCCTGTCCACTCGAAATAACTGGAAATGGGATTCATCGGACCAGGAGACCCATCTCCAACCATCCAAGGTCCAGTGCCGATGTTCTTTCGCCCAGTTGAGGCATAGAGTCCTGTGTCACAGTGTTAGCAATTTGACTGGTAGGGCAGCTCCCATCACCTATTGTGTCTAATTATTGCCTAATGGTCTTGGTGGAGACATTTCTCGCACTCCCCTTGTTGAAGTCGACAGTGATTTGTGCCACTGTCACTCTCCGGTTGGCTGAAACAATGCGAGGCAGACTTCGACGGCAACATTCATCCACCACCTTTCCCCACTCACAGCACTGTCCTCAATGAGATATTCCAGAAATGGCGTATTCCAGATACACTCTTGATACTGTCAAATGGGGATAATACAATTTCTGTACCAACCTGTGATAGACTGACCCATGCATTGGGCATCCACTATCATCCCTCTTTCAAAGTCGGTTAACTCACAATGCTTTCAGAAAGGCATACTTTTTGTACGGGGTTTTCAGTGTTAGAGTACCTTGTGTAACCACCTCCTTCTCAATCAGGTCTTCATCTGGGCAGGTGTTGTTTATAATTTTATTTACTGCTTTATTCATTTCTTGTTGAATGACTTTTGCTTCTGTCTGGGAGTCATTAATTCTTACTGTGCTGACTCCCAGCTCCAACTACTCCAATTTGTTTTTTTGGTGACTTTAATGGACACCATCCATTGCAGGGGTCTGCTAAAATGGATAGAAGAGGCAAATTAATGGAGGAATTCATAAATAATAATGATTTTAATTTATTAAATTCTGGATCTTCTCCCTACATTCACCTACCAACCAGATCTGCTTCTGCAATAGACTTGTCAATTTGTTCACCATCCATATTTCCTATCACGACATAGTCAGTATTAACCAATCCCTTTAACAGTGATCACTTTCCAATTATTTGTTCACTACAAACAGAAGTAACTCCAAATTCCGATCAACGATCCACTTGGCAGTTTAAAAAGGCAAACTGGGGAGGCTATTCTGCCCAAATACTCTTAGACAGATTTTATGTTGAGCGACAACATATTGATGATGTAAACACTTACATAACCAATCAGATTCTGGCTGCAGATAAGGCCTCCGCTCCAAAATCCACACCATATCGAAAACACAGAAATCACCGATGGAATACAGATTGTTTAATTGCCAAACATGGAAAAAACCGTGCTTGGAATAATTTCCACAAGTATCCCACCACTGGTAACCTAGTTGCTTTTAAAAGACTGAAAGCAAAAGCTAGACAAATTAGGCAGAAAGTGAAATGGGATTCATGGATTGCTTTTGCCTCAACCGTCACCAAAGGCACGGATACATGGGTCATCAGGAAAAGAATACAGGCATTAAATTGCAAATTTGTTTGGCTGCCTTCTCCTATACTACATTGGAAAGGGAAAGACATTTCTACTCCTGAAGAAGTTGCTAATGCACTAGCAGAATCATTTGCAAAAATCTCAGGTCCTATGTGTCCACCTTCCAGAACATCAAAGCAGGTGCAGAACGGTATAAAATCAACTTCTTCATGTGCCGCTCATTTCCGTACAACCAACCCTTTACTTTAATAGGACTTCAAAAATCATTAAACAGATCTTTCAATAGTGCCGCAGGTCCAGATGGAGTTCATTACGTTATGATAAAGCATTTACTTGAAAAAGACTTGAGAACCCTATTAATTTTTTTATAATCGGATCTTCTCTGAAAATGCTTATCCTTCTTCCTGGCACCATTTGTTCATTATTGCCTTACCAAAACCAGGAAAATATCCTTCCTGTGGTTAAAATTACAGGCTAATATCTCTTACCAGCTGCATGGGAAAAATTTTTGAAAGGATTCATACTAGGCTCGCTTACATCCTGGAGTCAGAGAATCTCCTTTCAGAACAACAATATGGCTTTTGGAAGAATAGATCAAAGCTAGACATTCTTATTAAAGCTGAATCTCATGTCTGCAATGCCTTTGTCATGAAACAACATCTAGTTATGGTCAATTTAGATCTTGAAAAGGCATTTGATACTACATGGTGTCATGGTATAATTATGGACCTTTACTATATAACCCCAGGGGCTCACATCTGGTGAGTATAGACTTGGCACACCCATGGTCCTGAGCTGGATATCATCATTCTTCTCTTTCTTGGTGATTCCCTTCTACTTCTCTCTCTCTCTCTCTCTCTCTCTCTCTCTCTCTCTCTCTCTCTCTCTCTCTCTCTCTCTCTCTCTCTCTCTCTCTCTCTCTCTCTCTCTCTCTCTCTCGGGGTTGTTCAGAAATTTTTTTTTGGGCGGTGCAGCATAAGCCTCGGGCTTCCTTGCACCATATGGCTAATAATAATAATAATAATAATAATAATATATGGGGCTTAGGGGCCATTTGCTGGAAATAATTCAAAATTTCCTGCAATTCCATTCTTTTCAGGTCCGATATAAAAATGTATTCTCTATATCTCACATTCAGGAAGAGGGAGTCCTGCAAGGATCAGTACTTAGTCCAACACTGTTTTCAATCTGAGTTAGCAGCATGACACGAGATATCCCAAAAACTGTTCAAACTTATATGTATGCAGATGACCTTACCATTTCCTGTCAGTCTTAAAGCATGAATACCATCGAAAGGCATCTCCAACTTTCCATAACCAAAATAGAATCCTGGACTTTACTGAATGGTTACAGACTATCAGAAAAGAAATGCACTGTCACTCACTTTTGCAAGAAACAAGCTCTCCATATCTAACCTGAACTACAAATAAACAATACTCCAATCCTGATTGTTAATACCATTAAATTTCTTGGACTAATATTAGACTGCAAACAAAATTTCCAAGCCCATATCACTTATTGAGAACTTGTGTAAAGCATCTGAATAGTAGTAGTAGTAGTAGTGGCATGTGATGCAAGAAAGCAAGTGTATGAGCTTATGCAGCATCAGCCAAAAAAAAAAAAAAAGAAAAATCACACCATTCCCTCCAAGTGCCTGTCCAGTTCCTCCTTAAATTTATTCAACCTATCAACTTCCACAATGACAGATGGAAGTTTGTTCCAGCAATTAACCACCCGCTGGCTAAAGGCAAATTTCCGCACATCTATTCTACATCTGTCTTTTCTTAATTTGAATTTATGCCCCCTTAGGTTCGTAATCTGAACAAATGGAAGGATCCCATCAGAATTCAGCGTGCTCAACCCATTCAAGGCCTTATACACCTCAATCAGATCACCGCGCAGGTGCCTAGTCTCCAGCCACTGCAATTTGCAGAACTTAAGCCTCTCTTGGTAAGAGGATCCCTTCATTCCCCTCACCAATCTTGTTGCCCTTCTCTGTACATGCTCAAGTAAATCTGCATCCTTCCTAAAATGAGGCCTCCAGACCTGTATGCATTACTCAAGGCGTGGCCTGACCACTGCCTTATACAGAGGGACAATCACCTCCTTCTCCCTGCTAGCAAAATTCCTGTATATATCATTGACAAAACCCCAAAACCCCATGACCTGCCCTGGCAGCCTGTCTGCATTGCTCAGAAAACTTCATATCTGACTGCACAATTACTCCCAGGTCTTTTTCATTTTCTACCACCTTAAGTGTAGTACCACACAGTTGGTACGTTTCTCTGGGGTTACTTCTACCCATATGCAGTACTTTGCATTTGTCAAGGTTAAACTTCAGTTGCCACTTCTTAGCCCATCTGCCCAAATTATCTAGATCCTGTTGCAGTAGCACACTGCCATTACTGTCATTAACAACCCTGCCAACCTTTGTATCATCTGCAAACTTCGACATTAAGCCTGATATACCTTCATCAATATCATTGATAAATATACAAAACAACAGTGGACCTAACACCGAACCCTGTGGGACTCCACTAATAACATTAGTCCAAGAAGAGCAGCACCCATTGATTACCACCCTCTGTCTTCTCCCACTTAACCATCCTTTAATCCATTGTAGCAACTTACCCTTAATACCATTCTGCTCCAATTTATACAATAATCTTCCATGTGCAACAGTGTCAAAAGCTTTCCTGAAATCCAAATATATGATATAAAAATTATTTTTTGCATCCAGTTCCTTTGTAACCACATCATAATATCCTATCAAATTTGTCAGACAAGACTTTCCCTTAACAAACCCATGCTGTGTCTGAATTATTGCTGCAGTCTTGTCTAGATGATCCTGCAATGCATCTTTAACCAGTGACTCCATTATTTTACCCGGAACAGAAGTTAAACTAACTGTCTGTAATTACTCGTGTCACCCTTCGATCCCCCTTTGTGAATTGGGGATACATTTGCACATCTCCAGTCCGTGGGAACCTCCCCTGAGTCCAAGGATGCTCTCATAATTATGGCTAAGGGTTTGCTTAGTTTCTTTGCTGCCTCCTTTAATATAACTGGATAGATCCCATCCACCCCAGGTGCTTTTTTTATGTTTAACTTCAACAATTTCTCCTCCACTTTGCTTTCAGTTATTACAAAATCATTAAGTATCCTGCTACAATTTGATAACCTTCTGCCATTTTCAAACATTAATAATTCCTCATGTGTGAATGTAGATGCAAAATACTCATTCAGTTTGTTTGCTGTCTGAGCAGGATCATCAACAGTCGAACCATCGATGTCAAGTGGACCAATCAGATTCATCCCCTTCCTTTTAGAGTTTATATAAGAAAAGAAATCCTTGCTGTTTTTCTTAGCAGCTTTTGCCAAGGATTTCTCGTAATCTGCCTTCGCCTGCCTAACCTCCTTTGTGACCTGATTACAGACTAGCTTATATCTGCCATAGGCTTCTGTGTCGCTTGATAATTTATATGCATCCCACGCATTTTTCTTCCCTGTTATGAGTCTCATTAGTTCATTTGATAACTATTTAGGCCTAAAGCTTGAACAATATTTCTTAATAGGTATGAAACTTTTAGTAGCATCCACCATTAATTCCTTAAATGCTTCCCACTTAGAATTTACTGTTGGTAACATCATCAGTTTATCCCACTGTACAGAATTTAAAAACTGTCGGAGACCACTCTCGGAATATATTTCGATTGTTCTTGTCAATGTCATGGGGAGCTGATCAGTATACTTTGCTGCATCTTTATAGAAGTTTAATCCATTCATGGCTAGATTATGACTGTCCAGTGTATGACTTTGCCATTAGCACTACTTTAAAATGGCTAAATATGATCCATCACAGTGCTCTGAGGATTGCGCTGGAGCTTTCAGGAGCTTCGATGCCTGTAAAATTATACAGATGGTTCCAAAACTGACAGTATGGTAGGTTCTGTGGCAGTTTTTCCTTTATGTACAATTTCAGCTGCTAACTTGCAGCTTCTTCACAGCTGAATTATATGCTGAATTATAGTAAGATTATTGAGCTTTCAATCTCATGTGCCATAATTTACACTGATTCCCTCAGTGCTGTCTCTGCCATAAGGAAGAATTTCTCTTCTTCTCATCCTATGTTGAAACAGATTCATTCTCAGTTATTCTGCTGAAATGTGTCCAATCAGTCAATCAGTTTTTGCTGTATTCTTCGCCATTCCACCATTCCGGGAAATGAAAGTGCTGACTTTGCTGCTAAACAACCTCAACTCGCTCTCTCACACACATCCTCAGTTTCTTTACACTGACTATAAGTCTGTCATATGCAAAGCGTGCTACGATAAATGGGCACTGATCTGGAAAAGTAACACCAACAATAAACTTTACCAGATAAAAGAAGATCCAAAGCTGTAGCTGTCTGGCTTCCAATGAAACAGAGGAAGTGGTACTGGCAAGACTCAGAATTGAACACACTCCCATCTCTTCCTATTATTGGAAGAAAACTCACCTCAGTGCTCATCCTGTCAGATGCAACTTATGGTCCGTCATTTTCTGGTTGATTGTCCCTTACATTCAACCATCCAGTAAAACGCTTTCAGTATCTCTCCCCGTTGAATATATCACCTGATTTATCTAATTTCTTAGGAAATAAAGCAAATGTTGAAGAAATTTTATTATATATAAAACATATTGTCTTATGTTGAAGAAGCATATAATTTAACATCTCTAACGATATGCTTCTTGTGAATAAACAATGAACAGACACAATTTGGCCTTAGTAGCCCTTGTGTCGTTAAACCCAATACCACCCACAACAACTGGGCATGACTTGGTGCATGCTTGATTTGAGAGTAAACCAGCACACATCCTCAGTTTGTGCTTTTCGTTCAGCAGCTTCAGAATTGGCCTTTCATTCTGTTACCAAAAACCATACATTTTTATTCAATGAGGCCAAAATACTTAGTGTCCAATGTACTTATACTAGACTATTATTAATTGCAGAAATCATCAAAATTAAATTACATGAGAATTCTGTTAACGTTTGTTGTCCATATCTAAATTCCAATTCATGGTCTTTTACATGCATATGCAAAGACAAATAATCGTGATCTTTTACGCACATGCATGAAGACAAATAATCTCTCTATTCAGGATTCCTGCTCACACATACTCCGTAATTTCCATTCCTCTGATCAAGACATGGTCAAAAAGCCCATCAGCTCCAGGAAGGAATGTCTTTCTTTCGAAATTTTTGTTAAACTTGTTTTAATTTCTTTAATTGTTTTTAATTAATCTTATTACTATAATCATTTTGCGTTAATTTTATATACGAGGTGTGACAATAAAGTTTCGAGAATGATTCATTTAAAAATTTTATTTTGAAAATTATACAGATGTGAGGCCATCGCCTTCAAAGTAGTCCCCTTCAGACTGTACACTCGCATTCCAGCATAGGATCCATCGATCGTAACATTTCTGAGCTGACCGGGCTAGCCGGGTGGGTAAAGTGCCTGCCTGACAACCCAAAGGTCGTGGGTTCGAATCCCGCCTTGGGCTTGGATTAGAGTACTACAAAAACCTTGGGAGGTGCATTATGGCCACAGAAGCCGATACGCCAACAACTACCAAAAAAAAAAAAGAAAGAAAATAAATTACATTTCTGGTACTCACTTTCTGGTATCTGTTTTAACACCCGCATTACATTACTCTGAATTTCAGAAACTGACTGAAAATGTGTTCCTTTCGTGATTCCTTTTAGTCAAGGAAATAAAAAGAAGTCACAAAGTGACAAATCAGGTGAATGTGGAAGCTGCTGCAACATTGTGATAGATTTTGAAGTTAAAAACTCTTTCACTACAATGGCGGAATGTGTGGGAGCATTGTCATGATGCAAAATCCACGTCGAAGCAGTTTCAGGTCGAGCCCAGTTGACTCGCTTGCGAAGCCTTTCCAAAACGTGAAGGTAAAATTGCCGACTAACAGTTTCATTAGGGTGGAACAAACTCTTTGTGGATGATTCCTTTTCGATAAAAAAAGCAAATTAACATGGTTTTCACCATTTTTGCCACCAGTGTAAACTTCATCCACATCTGGATCTACAACTGAATGGCCAACTAATAGCAGTTCACACCAGTGTACAGTTCTTAGGATCACATTAGATCATAAACTTACCTTTTTAGAGCATATTAATAGATTAAGAACATCCTGTCAGCAAAAACTAAATATCATCTGGGTTCTCTCAGCAACTAAGTCAGGGAGCTGATCAACTTATAAAATTAGATCTATGCCAGAACACCCAAACTGATAAACTTTTCACACACTAGCACAGCAGGTTATATCAAAGCCACCCTACTGCTAACCAAACTTTTGGCATGAGAATAAAATACCTTTTAGAAGAACATAATCTAACCCTAGACAGTGAGGCAAATACCGTTCCACTCTTCCTTGCTCCTTGGAGCATCATTCCACCTTCATGCAATTTATGCCTTCATAAATGGAATAAATGTACATTACATATAGAAAATTTCTTACCGCTGTACCATGCAGTAGTGGATCAGTTTCCCAACTTTGTCATAAGTTGACAAAGTTGACTGATGGATCAGAGAATCATGCCCATTGGAATCAATGCAGTTTTTCAAACATCACATTAGCCTATCAACTGTCTTATGAGTTCAGTTTTTGTTATTATTTGGTTTTTAGGAGCATTAGCAACTAAGGCCATATTTCTCCGGGATATGCGGTGGTCATTCCCTGACCTTTCCGCATCCTCCGTATTTGGTGGTGACAGGCTCGAACCCCGGTCTAATCAAGAAACGTGTGCTACGCACTGCTGCTCCTTCCCACCTGGCTACGGAAGCGCCTATGAGTTTAGTATATTCTCTGCCGAACTAATGGAAATTCTCAGGTTGCACTGAAGTACATTGAGTTCTCTGATTTTAAAAATAGTATAATTTTCTCAGATTCTTTAAGTGCACTTCAAGCACTAAAAAACACCATGAACATCAACCACATAGTTGTAAAATAAATAATCACCTCTTTACATACCTTATCTGAACTTGGGAGAAACATACACTTCTGTCGGGTCCTGGGACATATGGCAATTCCAGGAAATGAACTAGCCAACAGTACTGCCAAATCAGCTATCCTACTACCTGACAATAAGTGGCGAGTCCCTCATCAAGACTGTAGACCAATAATCCAGGAAAAATGCATGTACCAGTGGCATTTATCATGGCAAAATAAACTTAACAGTAAGCTTAGAAGTATTAAACCAAATCTTGAACAATTTCCTTCAAGCTTCAATTCAATTCGACAATGAGATAATATTAGCAATGAGGAAACTGCATTATATTTAGTGAGGTAATATTAGCTTGTCTGCGAATAGGTCACACTGATATTGCTTGTGGTTATCTCTTAAGAGGGGAGATTCCCCTTCAGTTTTATCACTAACGCTGCACTTTTAGTGAAACATATCCTTGTCGAATGCACAAAATATGCAAGAGAACCAGAATCTTTTCACTCCAGTCATAACAGAAAACCCAACTTGCTTCACTCTTGAGTAATAATATAAATGTCTAAAACATCCTTACTTTTTCTCAAGACGATTAATGTATATCACCTCCTTTAGCTAGTTAAAAATTAATCCTCTAGTCCTAGTCATGAAATTATCCCTACTTGTAAGAAATAGCATACATGCTTACCATATGTATGGTGCACTATGGCCATAATGTGCCAAAAAATTCCTAAACAAACAAATAAACAGCTAATCTGTTTGCATGAGTATTGTCGCTACAGGCCATCTGATGAAGGACTACTTAGTACTGAAACAGGCTGTCACAGCAGTCTCATCATTTAAACAAATGACCAGTTAATCTTTTGGCAAAGAGGCCATCTGTTTGAAAGTAGTGAATACCAGGGCAACTCATTACTGAGCCAAGTTTGTTCTGCTGTGAGGATTTAAACTGCATTGCATTATCAATGTAGTGTAAATCCTGCTGGCTACAATACCAATGAAACAATAAGGCAAGGAAGTCCTGTGAACACCTTATAATTTATCTCTATATAGCTTTGAATAACTAACTTTGAATTTCATGCTTTTAGCGCTATCTCTTATTTAGTATACTTCATAAATTAGAATAAACTGTTTTTGAAAATTACAGCAATGTGTGTGGTCATACATCACTTGTGTGAGCTGGTGTCCAGTTTCACAGTTTAGGACAACTGAAAGAAAAGAAAGATTGAATATGCCCATTATGTGTATATCAGAAAAATGTATGCTTGATTAAAATCTTTAATCTTTATTTGTCCTACTATACTAAATAAAGTGTTACAACGGTGAGTGACAAATTCCCTTCATGGCAGTAAATGCCAGGTGATTTCCATATAAAACAGTATAAACACATAGAAAATATAGATTCATTAAATCGACATTTCTGTCCATTCATTAAATTGACATTTCTAACATTTCTGCTTTTCTGTCAAGTTGCTCAGTCAACAACTACTGAAAACACTATAGACACTTGTTCACATGAGCACACCATTCAGTACACACACTTCAAAAATGTGCACAACTGTTAGGCGACAGTAGCCTGCGAAACCACATTGCATTTTTTTTTCTGTACTTTTGATCTTCTGTTAGCCTTTCGAGGTCAATTCCAATTTGAGATAAGCAGCAAATTGATTTCAACGCCCTAGCTGGTATGAACCTGTCAGCCATCTTCAGTCTGTTTGCTTTCATCCTTGGGGATTTGGTGCCTCTTAAGGCAGATGGCAGGATGTGCACCTCACAAATCTGCCAGAAGCATGGCGAGGATATCATGCCCATTGTCATCTTTATTGTAATTATGAGTTGTTTCCAGGCAATGATGTTGGGCAAATGCTGTAGTTTCAGTTGTTCTGCAAGCTGCGTGGTCCTTAACTGATGGGGAGATGGTGCTTGTTGTTGACCCACTTCAGCAGCTAGAATTCAGTCCTATATATTCTTAATGTGGGTAGGGGTGGCAGACCCTCACAATTCAGCACTGTATACAATATGGCTGAATACACTGTTGTTTTTATGTATAGTGCGGTTGTCACAGCTTGTCTCATGTACAAAAGCCGTTGCTTGAATGTCCAATGTATATAGTTCATCCTCTTTACAAGAAAATCAGTGTGTGACGTGATCATAAATTTGGTATCAAAATAATCCCCAGATCTCTATGAGTGGTGACAATTGGAATAGGCATTCCATTTATTTTTGGATGGTGATTTTTTGAGAGAATATACCATCATTACAGTTTTTTGCAGATTTAGAGCCTGGCCAAATTCATCTAAGTATATGAATAGCTCCATAAGCTTATGATTGATCTGGTCACACACTGCACTATTAGACGAGGATGGTTGGATGGTCATTAAGATCTTAATGTCATCTGCGTACGTGTATACATCATCCCTGCTCTCGCAGAATGGGATCATCATTGCGGATAAGATGCCACCCTGTGGAACTCCTGTATGGATTAGTCGTTAGAGGATCAGAATGTCTGTATGTAAGTAAATGGAATGGCAAGTTAGAAGAGACTGCAGGAACTTCAGCAAGTTTCCTTTTATTCGGAAGGTATGTTGCAGCAGACATAGCAGGGAATATACATTCACACTGTCGAAGGCAGCCTTTATGTCAGCATATATTATTGCAACTTCATTTCCAGCTTGAAAGGCATTCAGTATCATGGTTTACACGGTAAGGAGGTTTGTAGTTGTTGATCTGTTAGATATTGCAAAATGAATTTGTTGAGGCTGACTGGCCAGTATCTGTTGCTTCAATTTTGGCAGTAGAGGTTTCTCCAGCATTTTCAAGAATGTAGATGCAGTCAATATAGGCCTATAGTGCTCCATGAGGCTGGGGTTAGTAATTTTTGTCATAGGAGTTATAGCATACTTGATCCAGTTTTCCTGGAAAACTATTAGCAAGGATAGAGTTATAAATAGTTTGCAGTGGTTCACTTAGATATGGGCTGAGACACTTTACCATGAAGTGCACAACCCGATCGACTCCAGCTGTTTTAGTGGCCGTGAGGGAATTAATACTCTGTATCAGCACTTCTTTTGTGATAATAACAGACTCCAGCTCATTATCAACCAACAGAACCCACTCAAACTCTATGACTTGCAACTGATGACGTACATTGGAAAATCTACTGATGTGGTCCATCCAAGCTTCACCGTCAATTCGCTGATGTGTCATTCCTATGCCTGCGTTGGGGTAGCTTTCATGTACCAGTTGATTGCTTTAGATTTTTCCCTATTAAATGTTGCTCTGGCTAATGAGTTGTTAATTCTGTCTTGTGTATTGTCTGACAGTTTCCATTTTGTGTGCAGTTTGCTTTAATTTAAACAGGACAGTTAGGATCAAGTTCCACCAGGCTCTCGATCTTGATGAGATCCTTACAAGTTTGGAAGCTGCAAATTCTGCAACAGAGTTGATCCAACTGGTTAAGAGAGACATTGCGAGTAAGGCATCACATGTGAGTAGACAATTCCATGGGATACAGCTAGCAGCATATAGGCATTTATTCGGGTCCAGAAAGGCTGGCAAAGTCACAAGCTGGCCCTTGCATTTGTCCTTAACATTGAAATCAATATAGGGTAACATTATGAGGATAGTTACTGGACTGTGATCGGATAGAAAGAATGTTTCTGGCGGTACATCAATTAGACATTTACTGGACAACAGAATCAGGTCTAGTCTATTTTCACCTCTTGTGGGTTGGTCATTAATAAGTGAGATGGAGCATGGCTGCAGCCAATTTAACATGGTGTCCAGCAGGTTATTGAGCTGTGGCAGAAGGTTGAAATCTCTACATATTACATGGGTGGCTGACACATGTAGCTTGTTGAAAAGCCAGTCTATTACATTATTTATCAATTGTAGATTAGGGACGGGAGCGATGTAGACGACAGTTATATTCAAGAGTGCATTGTGGACTTTTAGTGTGACCAGTATTGCCTCATAAAGTTCTGAATCCAAGTAGGAGGCTGAGATCATCTGAAATCTGTTATCCCGTACAAACTGGGCTACTCCTCCACCCCTTGTACTAATTCTCAATTTGAAGTAGGCCTTGTATCCAGCAGTGTTAAAAGTAACTAGGGACTCTTGGTGTGGCTGTAGCCATGTCTCAGTGAGACAGACAATATCAGCAGAGCATGACAAGAGCATTTGTTCTTACATGTCTAACTTGTTCTGTATGCTTCTGATATTTTGATAGAATGTCTTCTCCATGGCTGCTGGTTTTATGTGTACCCTCATAGGTCTTCTAAGAGATATATAGTCTTGCAATGTGTCATGCGTCGTTGTGTGACTGTTGTAAGAATTTTGTTTTGATGTTGTTGCTCAAGAGGACCTACAGGGAGTCAACTCGGGTGGCAGATGAGCATGTATTGGAGCACCGTGGGATGGATTTATCACTACTGAAGCTATAGGCGAGTCAGCTGTCTTCCCTTCTGGTGGCCTTTGCATTTCACAGTGTATCATTATAGAGCATTGCTCTCCTGTAAAAGGGGCATATAATGGTTCCCACTAGCCATATAGATAGACTTTTGACGTTGTAATACTGTTCGGAGTTGCATTTGAGCTTGAAGGAGGCATAACTCCAGTGCTTGGCTGGGAGTTGTTCCACTGCAACATCAAGTTGCCACTCATCTCTTAAAGCCATCGCTATTTAATTGGCTGTGGTCTGAGAGGGAGAGTGGAGAAATGTATATGCTGCTTTTTGCCTTTCCCATAGTGGTTACTGCTTGAAGCAGTGAGGTTGTGGATGTTCCTATAGAGTAGGAGTGGCTTGCTCTTCTTCCGGGAGGGGAACTGTGTTTTGGCTGATTCTTTTCTGTCGAATTTATTCCAGTTGTTGACTGTGTCACCACGATCTGGGCCTAGGCTGGGTCACAGGCTGGTATTGCAAGGGTGGTTCACTAACTGGCATAGTTGAGGGTGTTGTCACATTTCTTAGCCTAGGACCCTGTGGGTTAGGCAGGTGGGGAGCTGTGTTTTGGCTGATTCTTTTCTGTCAAATTTATTCCAGTTGTTGACTGTGTCGCCACGATCTGGGCCCAGGACATAGGCTGGTATTGCAAGGGTGGTTTACTAATTGGCATAGTGAGGGTGTTGTCACGTTTCTTAGCCTGGGACTGTGTAGGTTGGGCAGGTGGTATATTCAATTTGGGCTGATCAAAAGATGAGTTGTGGGCAGGCTGCAATTGTATTGCATCTTTCTGAGCTGCATGCTTTGTTGTTTTTCTCGGATTCGATTGACTAGACTTAGGCTGAGTTTCAGTGGGGACGTCTTTTCCAACTAACTGACTATCTGTATGATGACTGAGGTTTGAACAGGAACCTTGAATGCTAGTCAGATGCACAGGTTTACATTTTGACCTTTCACTAGGTATCTCAGTTGTGTATGAAGTGTATGACATTCAAGGCAGCTGTTGCTGCTCTGAGAGGGATGAGAGGTGGTTATCAGACAGGACAATTTCTTCATTTTCTTTTCAATAGTTTGGATTTTATATGCTTTAAAGATGTCGAGTATTGCATGCAATTCAGCTGGCCACTCGGCATCTTGCACTTCAGATAGCTTTGGATGTCCGGCATTTATGGCAGGATACGGGTTCACGGCCGCATCAGTTTGCGACTCGACACATCTTCGACTGGTAGTCGGGTGTGCAGTCATTTTGTTTTATTGCATCCTTCATATCTCGTAATCTTGTCGACGCTATTTTTCTGTTAGCGTCATCCATTTGAGCTGGCTGATACGCATCCCCCTTTGTACTATTTTTATCATGTTTCTAGAGGGGTTTTATGGGGATTTATTATATTTGGTTTTGCGGGGAGTTGTTGGAGTACATGTGAGTGGGTGGAGGCTCGGTCAGGTGGGGCATTAACTAGCGCAGGAACTTGAGTTCCCACAATGATGGGAGGCATTACACAGCTCTGAGACTTTTACTTTGCTAAATTTTTTGCAAAGAACCCATATGCAGGACCATTGCACAGCACTGTGTGTATGACTTTCTGGAAACAGCTCTGGCAGCTTTGTTTAACATTAGTTGGTGCCATCCTGCAGTTTTGTTAAAAGATCTTTTCACAATCAGGCAGTACAGTTGCAGAAAGTTTATTTCATCTGAGTTACTCAGTTAGACAAAGGTCATGACCTAGATTCATGTGACAATACGGGTGAAAGTAGCATACTTCTGGAGATGCCAGAGGCGTTGAACACCTGTTTGTCCTGACTGCATTAATTCTCCGCGGGGCTAGGGTTTAGTGGGTGTGGCTGACCTTGGTTGTCATCATTTCTCTACTTTGTATTAGATTATTAAAACTCAACTGTAAAATACATAATTACCTGATGTTTATGCAATGATGAAATGTCCACCTTTCTGTTCAGCTAGGTGTGGGGAGCACATCGATATCAAACATTCAATATTACTATAATTGCTTCTGAAAGAAATACTACTGAATCATGGAGCACCATATAATACGACTGTGCACTTCGAGACCAGCTAATATTAGACAGTCTCTTTCATAAACAGTGAGTTATTGCCATGCACAAACAATAGACTGAACTCCACTTAACCAAGGTTGCTTTTATAAATAGATATATAGCTCATCAGTTGTATGACTGAAGTAACACAAAAAACAACAGACAGATCTACTAGATCAGACAACTCTACTATAGTTATAATGGTAGCGAAATGAAACTTAGCTATCTTTGTTATTATATTGAGAACTTTATTGAATTTCAGCACATTAGATTACGTAAAGCAAAATGTCATGTAATGATAGAGAATGCCTTGCTGTAATAATTATTCTTTATGAAGATTAATTCAATAATATTTTTCTTCATCATGAAAGTATAATTTGACTGTTGAACACCCATTGGTATTCTGATATATTTGTTCTATGTCATTTGTTCACATTTAACAGATTGAACTCAGTGGTGAGCTATAGTGGGCTCACGAGAGCCCATTGCTGAAACAATCATCTATTTTACAAATGAAATCCTCATATTAATTATTGAGTATCCAGAGCCGGAACTACGGTGGGGTGAGCGGAGCCCCATCCCCTGCATTTTAATGGCACAATCGACAAGTTATGTATTTTAAAATTGCTTAATTTTTGAGTTAATTACAGTCTGATCTCTGTTTAACGAACTTCTTTATAGCAAATTTTTTTGAATTCCCCTTGGTAATTACATTTAAAATAATTTCCGTAGAACAAATGGATTACAAGAGACAACTTTGTATGCATTTTTCTCACCTCTGGCCTTCAGGCAATTTAGGTAATTAGAAAGTGCAAATTGAGGGTGAAAGGGATTACCATTCCACAACGTTAGTAGGGTCCGTAAAACCTATGCAGCCACATTCTGAGAAGTTGTGCTAGTTTTCCACTTCCAGTCAGAGGATTAAGAAGATTCCTGACATGGATAATAGCCTCTGGTAAGCCTGTGTTAGGTGGGTCGGAAAACTGCTAGATTGGGGGGATACAAGGACTAATAGATTAACAGTAGCTACTGGCAGAGGTGAAAGTGATTCTTGCATTGCTTCTATTGGAATGAGCAGCAGCCTGGAAAATAAGATGCAGGATATTTCAGAGACTGCTAGGAGTCATTGGGGTACAAGTAAACACATGGGTTGTGTTAGGGTAGCTAAGAAAAAGAACAGGTGCATGTATACTTGCATCTACACCAATGCTAGGAGTATAGTTAATAAATTTGATGAATTTTAAGTATTGCTCAAAGCTTCAAAGGCAGATATTGTTGGGATATCAGAGACATGGTGTCACACAGATATAAGTAATGCAGAACTGGAATTTGGGGAGTACAAAGTCTACAGAAAGGATAGACAGGATAGGAAGGGAGGAGGGGGTTATGCTATTAGTTAAGAAACACATAAACTCCAAGAAAGTGAAGCCAGTCGACATCATTGGACAGTGCAGTGTTGAGTCAGTTTGGTGTGACGTAAGCATGGGGAGATCAAAATTGAGAGTACGAGTGTGCTATAGGCCTAATTACTCTGATGGGTATAATAAGAAACTGTACAGGGAAATAGAGTGGGCCAGTAAATCAGAGTGTCTTATAATGGGGGATTTTAATTTCTCAGATATTGACTGGAATTTGTGGGTTGGTCACTCACACACTAGCAAGGCTTTTGTGGATTTATTGGATGATTGTTTTCTAAATCAGCATGTTCGGGAGGCAACTAGAGGGAGCAATACTCTTGATTTGATTATCAGTAGTGATTCTTCACATATTAAGAATCTGCAGATACAGGAACCACTACGTGGCAGTGATCACAGTGTGCTGAAGTGGGATTTACTCAAGGAGGTAACTACCATCAGGGATAAAGGGAAGGGTTATTGCTTTCGTAAAGGCAACTATGATGGTCTGAGACAGTATTTAAATTCTATATAGTGGGACCAACTGATGATGTTACCAACAGCAAACTCAAAATGGGAAGCATTTTGAGTTTGCTTTGAAAGAGGCCTTTCAGAAGCTTTACAAAAGTTGCAGCAGCAGCATCACTATAGTAAAAGCAGATGGATTAATTATTCTAACTATCAGTGCTGTCACTAATTTGAAAAATTCTGAAGGAAATTATGAAGCTAAAATTGAGATCACGTTGAAATTAAAGAATTTGAAGGAATCAAAATCAAAAGTAAGAACACATTTAACAAATTACTTTGTGTCAAGTTATTAATGCAACAGAGTAATTTTAAATTAAATAAAGAAAATAATGATACTATTGACGATGAGGAATTGAAAGAAATTTTAAACATATGCTACCCGGAATCTTGGAATATGAAAGAACTTTCGTCTCCATGGGAAGACGGTGAAAAACTAATAAGAAATTTAAGTTTTCTGATAAAATATGAAATAAAAATTAATTTTAGAGATTTTGTTGAAGACAGTTTATCTTTAAAATCGAGTGAAGTTCCCTCTTCAGTTAAGAAAGCCAGAAATATCTTTGATACCATTGCGATTAGCAGTGTTTGAATCTGAGCGAGCTTTCAGTATAATGAATAATATTGTGACAATTACACACATTGCAGATTATGACGACCATACATCTAAATGGAAAACCATTGCTTCAGTTTGATCCGGATCGTTACGTCAAATCATTCCTCTGTAATCATAGTGCAGCTATTGAGCAAAGCAGAAAATTGACAGCAAATATTAATAAAGAAGTAAATTCTATATCGCAGTTTTTAGAATAAATTTTTCATGAATATTTATATAATAATTTTTTTCATGTAATCTGTTATTTTTGTGTACCTTTTCTAGAAGAGTTTTTTTTTTTTTTTGTTTTAATATTTGTTTTTATTTTGTAGTGTGTTTTTGTTATTCGTGATATGGGAAATATTTCATGTTATTTTATATTTGCAATATTTAAATTTTATCATAAAAAAATGTATCCATTATATTTCCCTAGTTGTTAAAAAAAAGAAAGACGAATAAAAAAGGTGACACTTGTGCAGAGCACACACGGTAGATGGATTTATGTGAATCCTTCGCGTTTCTTTTAGGTATTTTGATTTTTATATCGATTATGAAATAAAAAAGGTTTTGTATTGTAAATATTTTATTGAACATTTGCAAATTTTCATAATTTCTGGAAGACAAGATATAATGAATTTATGATAATTAAAGTAAGAGATATATACTTGCGATTGGAATGTATGTAGATGTCTCTAGAAAACAGCATCGATTGAAGTACCGATCTTGTAGTTGAAATGACAACGCAGCTGTTAGGGGCATCTAGCAATGGAATGTTATGAAAATGTGAGAAGAAAAAATAAATTTTTGACAAATATTTGTATTGGTGCAGTCATATGACAAATACTTGTATTGTAATCATACTTACTGCAGTATGATTGTTGCAATCATTCTAACTTCAGGAAATTAATATGATTGTGACGTCATACTATTAAAAAATTCTAAAAAGTTAGAACTAGAGATACTATTGTATCCAGGTATCATCATAAAGGGGGGGAAACGATGACCAGGCTGACTTGAGATATCACATACCAGTCACGAAAAATGCATCGTGCACTCTAATCACACTACTAGTGAGTGCTCGGCACAGACTAGTAGTTTGAACGTGGGAATCTCCTCTGGTCGAAGCCGCAGATGACATCACTTCCGTGACCAATCAGATTTACTTGACAGGAATCCCCAAGGATGTTTCACCTCAAAAAGTCAGCAAAACAATGAACCCATTGTTAAAATATTCACAACTCACTAGTTATTGAACTGCTATTTATATTTTAACCGCTAGTACTATCTTTTAGTCAACGTAAATGTTTACAGATGAATAAGTTCAATTGTTAATCCTTAATATTTATTGAAATGCACTTTTCCAAAATGCTCAGCCACTAGGTACACCTCTTGAAAATCTGTTAAATTTTAAAATTCAGATCTTCTCAATCTCTGAGGGAATTGGATTTTAAAGAGTTTATTCTAAATGGTCCATAACAATTCCTATATAATACTTGTAAACTACTTCACAGTTGAGAAAAAATTAAAATGCATTTTACCCAAAATTTACAACAGTTTTTGCTGTTTTAAAAAGGTTTATTTAAATTTGTGTCGGCATGCTCTCACATGCTTCTATGTTTTTCCTTTTATAATTGCAGGAAATGTTTGGACATGAACTTTTTACCATTGAAGAAGAACAAACCCTTCAACATCAGTTAGTTTTATGCTCTTACCTTCCATCAATTACACCATCTCACAGGTTATTATACTTGGATTGGCTCTTATTTTGGTTTCAGGTATGTTATTTTTTATTGAAATACAGTAGAACCTCATAAATATGGCTATGTTGGGACCAACCATTTTTAAAATTTCTGCAGATCTTAAACGTAAAGCTATACAACTCTAATGGCTGTAAAGTAAAAATAATGTAGATGATATTATATCATCTACATTATTTTTCCATTAGCAATACCATTAGTTGAGGCATATGATGCAAGAAAGCAAGTTATGCAGCATCAGCCCAAAAAAAAAAAAAAAAACTCCTCCCATTTCACCCATCCATTCACTCCAAATCCCTGTCTAGCTCAGCCTTAAATTTATTTAAGCTATCAACTTCCACAACAAGAGATGGAAGTCTGTTCCAGTAATCGATTACCCACTGGCTAAAGGCAAATTCCTCACATCTATTCTACAACTATCTTTACTCAATTTGAATCTATGCCCCTCAGATTCGTAATCTGAGCAAGAGGAATAATCACATCAGCATTGAGCTTGCTCAACCCGTTCAAAGCCTTATACACTTCAATCAGATCACCTCGCAGATGCCTAGTCTCCAGGTGCTGCAATTTGCAGAACTTAAGCCTATCTTGGTAGGAACACCCCTTTTGTTCCCATTACCAGTCCTTCCTAAAATGAGCCCTTCAAACCTGTACACAGTACTCTAAGTGTGGCCTGACCACTGCCTTGTAAAATGTGATAATGACCTCCTTGTCCCTGCTGGCAAAATTCCTATATATCATTGAAAAGACTCCATGACCTGCTCTGGCAACACTTCTGCACTGCTCAGCGAACTTCATATCTGACTGCACAATTACCACCAGATCTTGTTTCATTCTTCACTTGCCTAAGTGTAATGCCACGCAGTTCGTATGTTTATCTTCAGTTATTGCTACCCATATGCAGTACTTTACATTTGTCAATGTCGGCTTTCAGTTACCACTTCTCAACCCATTTGCCCAACTTATCTAGATCCTGTTGCTGTAGCATACTATCTGTACTGTCATTAACAACCATGCCAGCCTTTGTATCATCTGCAAACTTGGACATTAAGCCTGATGTACCTTCATCAATAATTCATTGATGAATACACAAAACAACAATAGCCCAGCACCGAACCCTGGGGAACTCCACTAATAACATTAGTCCATGAAGAGCAGTGTTCATTGATTACCACTCTCTGTCATGTCCCACTCAACCATCCCTTTAGCCATTGTAGCAACTTGCCCTTAATGCCATTGCTGCCCCAAATTGTATAGCAGTCTTTCATGTGCAACAGTATTAAAAGCTTTCCTGAAATCCAAGTGTATAATATCAAAATTATTTTTTGCATCCAGTTCCTTTGTGACCACATAATAGTATCCAATCAAATTGGTCAGACAAGACCTCCCTTTAACAAACCCATGCTGTGTTTTAACTATTACTGCCGTCTTGTCTAGATAATCCTGCAATGCTTCTTTAACCAGTGACTCCATTATTTTCACTGCAACACAAATTAAACTAACAGGTCTATAGTTACTTGTGTCACCTTTTGAACCCCCCAGTTGTGAATTTGGGATACATTTTCACACCTCCAGTCCATGGGGACCTCCCATGAGTCCAACGATGATCTCATAATTATGGCTTAGGGTTTGCTTACTTCCTTTGCTGCCTCCTTTAATATAACTGGATAGATCCCATCCACTACAGTTGCCTTCCTTATGTTTAACTTCAACAATTTCTCCTCCACTTTGTTCTCAGTTATTACAGAATCACTTAGTTCACTGTTAGAGTTTAATAAACTTCTGGCATTCCCCTCCTTGAATAACTCATCACATGTGAATGTTGATACTCATTCATTTTATCAGCCATCTTCCAATAGAGAGTTGGAAATAACGTTACCTTTCAGCAGTTAGTTTCTCTCTCTCGACTTGGAAACTTTATTCAAAACTGTATTTGTAAAAGAACAAGAGAAGTTTACCTTAATATAATAAGTAGAACCCTTCTGTATGATACTCTCCAGAAATTAAAACGAAAACAATTAAAAAATAGAAAATCTTACTTAACAGTAAGAAATAATTAACAATAATTAAATATAAAATGAACACAATTAAAAATCAATTTAATGCAATTAAAAATTAACTAAAAATTTAATTTAACGAAAGAAATGCAAAATGATTTTCCTTCTTGAAGCTGATAATGCTTTTCGACTGTATGTCGTGATCAGAGGAATTAAAATTACTGAATGGTGTGAGCATGGAACTTAAATAGGGATTATTTGTCTTCGCGCATGCACGTAAAAGGACCATGAGTCAGAGATTAAATATGGCCGGCGAACATTAACAGAATTCTCATGTAATTTAATTTCGATGGTTTCTGCAATTAATAGTCTTGTATAATTAAGTTGGACACTTAAGTATTTTGGCCTCTTTAAATAAAAAAGTATGGCATGAAAGGCTAATTCTGACGCTGCTGAACAAGAAGCACAATCTGAGGCCATGTGTTGATTAACATGAAAGTTCAGAGGAAGCCGCATAGAACCCTGCTGATAAGATGAGTTGCAATCACTGCAAGAAATGTATACTAGGTCATTTATTTGTGTTGTGAACGAGGAAAGGACTGATCGATTGTTCAGTATAGTATGTAATTTCTGTATTGGCCTGGCTACAGTTTTAAATTCGGTATCTTTAAAGAATCGGTTAAGTTATTTGTACCACTTTCAACATATGGGACAGAAATAAAGTATATTTTGATATTACTATTGTTGGTTGGTGTATTTTTTGTATTCTATCCTTAGCTTGTACCCTAATTCTGTCTAATGTAGCAAGTGGGTAACCCCTGTTTAAAACTCTGCTGGTTAATATTTGTATTTCTGAGCCCAAAGCAGATTCCGTCGCAGAATATTTATAAGCATTGAGAAATTGAGAATATAAGAATTTCTCAATGCTTATAAATATTCAAGAGTATCATACGGAAGTGTTCTACGTATCATATTGAGGTAAACTTCTCTTATTCTTTTACAAATATTGATATCAATGTAGAACATATTGAGCATTATAGCTCGTTCATAATATCAAAACTGTATATTATATAGGGAAGTTCAAAAAGATTGATGCAATTTCATATGTTTATTGGGACATAACATTTGGGGCAGGTTTGGGAACGAGAGTAGTCTTGTGCAGGCGAAGCTTTTATGGCTCCGGAAAATAGAGAAGTTTTTTCTGTTTTATTAACTTAAATTGGCATATTAATTTATTTTCTAGAGTAGCTTTATAGTCCTAGTTACAATACTTAGTTTAAATTTTAACTTACATAGAGATTTTGTAGGTTATTACCAGGGTACCCATTAAGGCAATGAGGCACTTGCCTTAATGGGTAGAAGTGCCTAGGGGGCCATGCTTTGGGAGGCCCCCAAGCCAAGACATTTTCCTATAGTATTCTAAAATAGATTGTTTTCACTAAACATCATAAAAATCTTGATTATTTTAAGCGAAAATTTTTTCAAAACAATTATTACGTTTTAATACGTATTTTGAACATCACGGACTATCTATGCTTTAAATAATGCCGCAATACCAATGGCTGTAATGAGCCAAGAGCGATTAAATGCCTTGTCCCTAATTCCCATTGAACACGAGTTTGCCGAAAAAATAAACTTTGAAGACATAGATAATCAATAAATTCGCGAATTCTAAAATTCACAAAGTAAATTTGTAAAAACGACATAAAAATTATTCATTAAACTAAAAAGTTTATTATATATCATCCTTAAACCCTTAAACAGGCAGAAAAATCCAGGAGTTCAAAAAATTCAAAAGTACAAAATTTTATTTATTTGCCACCTAACTTTTATTCTTTTTTTTTATTATTATTTTGGGGGGGGGGGATATAATTTGAATAGGGGCCCCAAGTATCCTTAATCCACCACTGGTTATTACTTAGTATCGGTAAGGATATCCAATCCACGTGTTTTACAAGTTTTGCAGCTCCCGCGAATGGGAAGTTTTTTAGCTATATTTAGCCGCTTAATTGGCTAATTGTTATATTAAATTATTTCTATAAGTAGCATATAGGCCTAGTCAAGATCCTTGGTTTATTCTGAATTCAGACAGATTTTAGAAGTTAATTAATACTTAAGTGTACGTAGATTTACCGTTTATAACAGGCCCCAATTGTTATACGATACGTTATGTCCCGAAATAGATAGCGTTAGCTTAGTATAGTATAGTATATACTATTATCAATTAATCAGTAAAATTTATTAATCTTGTTAAATTTCATTGTCAATTAAATTGTACTTTTTAACTAAATACATATAACGACTTAGATTTTAAAAACGTAACATAATTAATTAATACATAACTTGATATGGAAGTTGTATATCGCAACTCGGAGATAATACTTGATACTGAAAAAAATATTTAGATATATAGTGTTATAACTGCATTGGGATACAAGTTTTGTACTGGAATTGAAATTTTATTGAAATTGAATCGAAATCGTGACTCAGACCAGAGCAGCAAAGCAAAAGGCTCAAGCTAATATGAGTGCTGTGGCTCGGGGGAGAACTGAGGGGGGGGCAGTTGCCCTCTGAATCACAGCCTTTTAAAATGTACTGCTTGTTTGATGTTTATGGAGCAATCAGGTACGGCACATGATATTGCCAAGAGGAATGTCTTTGTGTGCGCACGATGTAAGGAGTGTGAGAAAATGAGATGACAACTCAGCATTGTTATGGGTCTATATGAGAGCTTTAAGGACAGGGTGGATGCCCTCAGAGGATCTAAATTGAAGGGCCCATCAAGCTCTCAGCTGCCAACATCAATGTCAGAGCTTGCACTTGATCATCACGCCACACAGCGGCAATCTCCAAGGCAGAATACGCTGGTCCCACAGGAACTAGTAGTTGTTGGTGACTCTATTGTCAGGGAAACAGGGAACATGGAATGTAAAAAGGATAGGTGGAACAGGAGCAGGGTATGTCTGCCAGGGGCAAAGGTTGATGATGTTGTAGAGTGGATATCATCTTTTAAGGGCACAAAAGGTGATATTGTTCTACGCGTTGGCACTAATGATATTAAGAGTAGGAGACCGGCGGAATTACTTAACAAGCCAATGTTAAAAAAAAGCCGTGAATTAGGGTTGAATTTGAAACTGTCTACAATTCTGCCCAGACACGACAGGTGGGAGTATATGATGAGAGCTTGTCGATCAGTTCGGCCCTGGAAGGATTGTGCAAGGCTCAAGGGGTAGAATTTTTTTCAGCCTGGTCTGTACTTGTTAACAGGAGAGACTGCTTCTACAGGGATGAGATACACTTAAATAGAAAGGGTGCAAGAATATTTGCTGATGCTATCGAGGCAGTGTTAGGTGGGTCCGAAAACTGCTAGTTTGGGGGAGGATATAAGGACTAATAGATTAACAGTCTATTGGAATGAGCAGCAGCCTGGAAAACAAGATGCAGGGTATTTTAGAGACTGCTGGGAGTCACTGCGGTACAAATAAACACATGGGTTGTGTTAGGGTAGCTAAGAATAGGAACAGGTGCATGTATACTTGCATGTACACCAGTGCTAGAAGTCTTGTAAATAAATCTGATGAATTTGAGGTATTGCTCCAAACATCAAAGGCAGATATTGTTGGGATATCAGATATGTGGTGTCACACAGATATAAGGAATGCAGAACTGGAATTTGGAGAGTACAATGTGTACAGAAGGGATAGACATGATAGGAAGGGAGGAGGGGTTATGCTATTAGTTAAGAAATGCATAAAATCTAAGGAATCGAAGCCAGTCGACATCGCTGGACAGTGAAGTGTTGAGTCACTTTGGTGTGATATAAGCATTGGGAGATCAAAATTGAGAGTAGGAGTGTGTTATAGGCCTAATGACTCTGATGAATATAATAAGAAACTGTACAGGGAAATAGAGTGGGCCAGTAAATCAGAGTCTTATAATGGGGGATTTTAATTTCCCAGATATTGACTGGAATTTGTGGGTTGGTCACTCACACACTAGAAGGCTTTTGTGGATTTATTGGATGATTGTTTTCTACATCAACATGTTTGGGATTCAACTAGAGGGAGTAATACTCTTGATCTGAGTGCTGAAGTGGGATTTACTCAAAGAGGTAAACTACCATCTCGGGTAAAGGGGAGGATTTTTGCTTTCATAAAGGCGACCACAGTGGTCTCAGACAGTATTTAAATTCTATATGGGGGGGGGGGGACCAACTGATGATATTACCAATAGCAAATTCTAAACGGGAAGCATTCAATGAATTAATCTTGGAAGCTACTAGGCTTTACAAACCAACTAATAAATATTGTTCAAGGTTTAGACCTAAATGGATGTCAGATGAACTAATGAGATATATGGCAGAGAAGAAAAATGCGTGGGATACATATAAATTAATGGATGACATGGAAGCTTATGATAGATATAAGCTGGTCTGTAACCAAGTCACAAAGGAGATTACGCAGGCAAAGTCAGATTATGAGAAATCTTTGGCAAAGGATGCAAAGATAAACAGCAAAGAGTAATTGGTCCACTGGATATTGATGGTTCAACTGTTGATGATCCTGCTCATGTAGCTAACAAACTAAATGAATATTTTGCATCTGCATTCACACATGAGGAGATATTTAGGGAGGGGAATGCCAGAGGTGAATTGAACTCTGGCAGTGAGCTAGATGATTTTGTAATAACTGAGAGGAAAGTGGTGGAGAAATGGTTGGATATAAACATAAAAAAGGCACCCGGGGTGGATGGGATCTCTCCAGTTATATTAAAGGAGGCAGCAAAGGAAGTAAGCACACACCCTTAGCCATAATTATGAGAGCTTCTTTGGACTCATGGGAGGTACACATGGACTGGAGATGTGCAAATGTGACTGCAATTCACAAAGGAGGATTAAAGGGCGACACAAGTAATTATAGACCTGTTAGTACTTCTGTTCCAGGAAAATTAATGGAGGCACTGGTAAAAGAAGCAAATGCAGGATCATCTAGACAAGACTTTAGTTATAGCTCGGACCCAGCCTGGTTTTGTTAAGGGAAAGTCTTGCCTGAGCAATTTGATTGGATACTATGATGTGGTCACAAAGGAACTGGATGCTGGGAATAACTTTGATATCATATATTTGTATCTTAGAAAGGCTTTTGACACTGTTGCACACGGAAGACTTCTGAACAAATTGGAGCAGTGTGCCATTGGAGGTAAATTGCTGTTATGGATAAAGGGATGGTTGAGTGGGGAAAGACAGAGAGTGGTAATCAATGGTCACTGCTCATCGTGGACTAATGTTATTAGTGAAGACCCAGTGTTGGGTCCATTTTTGTTTTCTGTATTTATAAATGATATTGATGATGTTAATGTTCAAGTTTGCAGACGATACGAAGGTTGGCAGGGTTGTTAAGGACACTATTGACAGTACACTGCTGGAACAGGATCTAGCAAAGTTGAGGAGATGGGCTGAGAGGTTGCAAATGAAGTTTAACATTGAGAAATGTAAAGTTCTACATATGGGAAGCAGTAACTCCAGAGTAACCTCTCAACTCTGTGGTACTATATTGGCAGTGGTAGAGAACGAAAAGGACCTGGGGGTAATTGTGCAGGCAGATATGAAGTATTCTGAGCAGTGCAGACAGTCTGCAAAAATAGCTCATGGTGTCTTGTCATTGATATACAGGAATTTTTCTAGCAGGGATAAGGAGGTAATTATCCCCTTGTCTAAGGCACTGGTCCGGCCACGCCTTGAGTACTGTATACAGGTCTGGAGGCCTCATTTTAAAAAGGATGTAGAGCTGTGGGAATGAGTACAGCGAAGGGTAACAAGATTAGTGAATGGAACTAAGGTTTGCTCTTACGAAGAAAGGCTTAAGTTTTGCAAATTGCAGTGTCTGGAGTCAAGGCACCTGCAAGGTGATGTGATTGAGGTGTATAAAGCCTTGAATGGTTTGAGCATGCTCAGTGCTGATGGGATTCTTCCTCTTGCTCAGAATAACCACCTGAGAAGGCATAAATTCAAATTGAGGAAAGGCAGATGCAGGATGATTTCCTGTGATTTGCAAAGGTGAATTGTGTGACAGAGGTGCAATGGTTGTTCTGTATGTATTTCAGAATTGATCCCCCAACTAGTAGCAACATTTAATTTTGGTATAAGCAATTTGAAGAAGATGGTTGTGTCTGCGAAATGAAAGGCATTGGTTGTTCTCATGTATCTGAAGAGAATGTAGAATCCATGGAAATTGATGTACCAAAGCAGTTATGAATTACAGTTGCTCCAGACAACAAGTTTTCTGAAAACGATTATCCATGAAAAGTTACATGTTGCTTTTGGTAAAATCTATAAAACTCAGTGACAAATTTAAATTATATGATTTCTTTCTACAGATGCAAGCTGATACAGAAGATGGCAAATTTGCCATCTGTCTGATGTTCAGTGATGAAGTGACATTTCACTTAAATGGTAAAGTAAATTACTATACTGGGTGCATCCGAGGCACCGAAAATCTGCATCAGATTGTAGAGAAAGAAAGCAGTTCAACAAAAGTGAATGTCTTTAGCTCAGTTTCACAAAGGAAGATCTGTGGCTCGTATTTCTTCATGGAAAACATGATCACTGGGATTATCTGTCAGGAAATGCCGGTGAACTGGATTTTCTCTCGATTAGCGGAGATTCGGACATATTTCCCAGCAGGATGGTGATCTACCTCATTTTCATTGCAAAGTTACCTCAATAATAAGTTGGCTGGTACTTCAATGCAACTCTTCCACACCACTGGATTGGACCTTATACCTCTACTGACCTGTCCTTCTGCATTTGGCCTCCCTGGTCTCCAGATCTCAGCTTGTATAACTTCTTTCTGGGGTGTGAAGGACACCATTTGTACACCACCCCATCACATGATCTTCAGGAATTAAGAAGATGGATCATCACAGTGGTGGAAACCATAAACTGGGGCATCCTGGAGAGAGTATGGGTTTTCCAACAATTGGTGTATATTATATAATTGTAGGCTCAGTGGTTACTTCACATTAAACATATGAAAATGTATCCTCTGTTTTGAATTGCCCTGTTTAAACTTTTAAAGTGAGGTGTAGAATTAAATGGAGAACTGGGAAACTTTCCTACAATCATTGCTCTTGCAGCTATAGTAAAATTTGCCAAGGTGAGCAATAAGCTAAATTTTTAAGCATACAATTGGAAAATTATTGCAACCTGAATGATTCCCGGCATGATATTCGAAAAATAAAAAATGAATTAATTCAAAAATTAATAATGAACATTGCCTCAAATTTTAAAGGAATAGAGTTTTTATTTTGGTGATGAATTGACTTAATACTGCATTATAACATAATTTTGCTGTCTTAGTTATGCTGTGTTCCTTCCTGAGACAGCAGCAGACTTGAGAGTATGCTCATTTTTAAAAATCACTTCTCCACAGGTTGTTGTTCTGTGACTAATAATATCATCTTTAATTAAATAGCATTGCCAAAAGGTGATTAATATGTTATTCATTAAAAGGATTAAGGCATTTACTAATACAGACTTATTTCAGTTCAAATTTGATAAGGTAGTAAGTGGCCACAGGTAGAATGCCAAATGGTAAAGAGCAATTAGGACCAAAGAGAGCAATGAACAGTGTGTTGGTGTGGAAGGAAAAATCAAGACTTGAAAGTTATATCAGTAAAACTGCTAGTATTGGATTTCATTGGCTGAAAGCAGCAAATTAGTAAAAAAGGGAAGTTTTTATTTCAGCACAGAAATTGCAGTGATTTGATAATAAATTTGTAAAAGAATAAGAGAAGTTTACCTCAATATGATACGTAGAACACTTCCATATGATACTCTCCAGAAATTGTAACGAAAACAATTAAAAAATTGAAAATCTTACATTACAGTAAGAAATAAAATAAAAATAATTAAAAATCAAATGAACACAATTAAAATCAGTTTAATGCAATTAAAAATTAAGTAAAGGTAAAAGGTAAATTGCAGCCATTATCAACCTACTGCAGGATGGAAGCCTCCTCAACAATTCATGCTGAGGGAAATGTACCATAATCTGCCACGCTGGTCCCGTGCTGGTTGGCAGTATTTAGCAGTCAGGGGCTTGAACCCCGGTCTACTCAAAGAGTGTGTGCCACTGCCCTCCCGCTCCTGATCACTAGGCTACGGAGACACTTTTAAAAATTAAGTGTGAAAAATTAAATTTATCATATCAAGGTAAACTTCTCTTATTCTTTTACAAATATTGATATCAACGTAGAATGTATTGAGCATTATAGCTCTGGTTCATACTATCAAGATAATTAATAATAAATTTGATAATACTGCATCACTATTCTGACTTGCTTTCTGACGGATGATGTTGTATTTCCTCCTGAGACAGCAACAGGCATGGACTTGCATTTTTAAAAGCAACATCATGATCCACGAGTTGACCTAAACTCATCAATTTTGTTTTTAATTAAATATTTGTATACAACTTTTGTTATATATTAGAGATTTTCTTCCACACACCATTTGGTTGCTCACTCAGAATAGACATATTTACTGTTGTACACAAAATTAACAATTTTGTGTACAAACTGATGAGATTCCAGTATGAAACAGTTCTGTCTTATTGGTACCCTATAGTTTTTAATTAGTTTTTAATGAAGTGCTGGTGAAGTGTCTTTAATGAAGTGTCTGAATCAATGCAGACATTGTTGGGATATGAGACATGGTGTCACTTGGATGTATGGGATGCAAATTTGAGTACGGGGAGTACAATGTGTACAGAAAGATACACAGATCAGGAGAGGAGGATTATGGCCTAGTTGAGAATCACATAAAATCTAAGCCAGTGCATCCAGTCGACATGAGTGGCCAGTGCAATATTGAGTCAGTTTGGTGTGATATTAACACTGGGGAAGCAAAAATGAGAGTAGGAGTGTGTTTTAGGCCTAATGACTCTGATGAGTACAATGAACAGCAGTACAGAGAAATGGAGTGGGCCAGTAAATCAGAATGTTTTATAATGGGTGATTTTGACTTTCCAGATATTGACTGAAACTTGTCGGTTGGTTGTTCACACACTAGAAAGACTTTTGTGGATTTATTGGATGACTGTTTTCTACAACAGTGTGTTAGAGAGGCAAGAAGAGAGAATAATCTTGATCTGATAATTCATGCATTATGAATCTGCAGATAAAAGAACCATTAGGTGGTAGTGATCACAATGTATTGCTGGGATTTACTTAAGGATTTAACTACCATTAAGGGTAAAGGGAAGGGATTTGCTTTCATAAAGGTGACTAACGTCATCTCAGACGGTATTTAAATTCTATACAGTGGGACCAACTGATGATGACCTTAGCAAATTCTAAACAGGAAGCATTCGAGGATATAATCATAGAAGCTACTAGGCTTTTCATGCCAACAAAGAAATACTGTTCAAGGCTTAGCATTAGTAGAGGCATATGATGCAAGAAAGCAAGCTTATGCAGCATCAGCCAAAAAAAAACCCACTCTCATTTCACCCTTCTGTTCATTTGAAATACCTGCCCAGCTGAGCCTTAAATTTATTTAGGCTATCAACTTCCACAACAAGAGATGGAAGTCTGTTCTCCCAACCGAGTACCTGCTGGATAAAGGCAAATTTCCGCACATCTATCCTACATCTGTCTTTCCTCAATTTGAATTTATGCCTTCTCAGGTGATTATTCTGAGCAAGAGGAAGAATCCCATCAGCATTGAGCACGCTCAAATGCTGATGGGATTATGCTTAAATGCTTAGACGTAAATGTGTGTCAGATGAACTAATAAGACGTGTAGTAGAGGAAAAATGCAATGCATATAAATTGTCACATGATACAGAAGCCTATGGTAGATATAAATTTAAAGAAAAACAGCAAAGACTTCTTTACTATGTAAACACCAGATGGAAAGAGATGAATCACATTGGTCCACTTGATATCATTGGGTTTAACTGTTGGTAATCCTGCTCAGGTTGTTGATAACCTGAATAAGTTTGTTTGTGAGGTGAGTTGCAATTCTCATCAGTCTTCAGTACCCACCCAACATGTGCCAATTGAGGCATTAGCCATTGAGATTGTTGTACGTATGCACAGATTCCTCCATAGCCAGGTGGGCAGGAGCAGCAGTGCGTAGCACACGCTTCTTGATTAGACCGGGGGTTCGAGCCCATGATCACCAAATACGGAGGATGCGTGCGTGCGTGCGTGTGTGATTAGCACTCTCATTCTGCTTGTAGGTTCAAGGACAGCAGCCAAAATAGGTTGAATTTAATACATATTAATAAACTTGAATTTGAAACAAGTTGAATCTGATCCAAATTTAGCTCAACTTTTTCAACCTTTTAAAAGGGAAGCATTAATGATATTAGTATAAACCTTCAGCCTTAAATTTTAATCTTTTAATAAACTACCATGCGGTGACCATTGCCTTATAATAATATGCTGTATGGGTAACACAGAAAACAATTGCACCTCAGGTTCAGCTATGACAGTGAAGGACCCATTAAATCCTAATATAGGTAATGTAGTATTCAGTGCTTCCAACCCACAAATGATTAATAAGAATCCCAAAGGTTTTAATGGAAGCAAGAACCAGTTAAAATTTAGAAAATGGAAAAGTAAGCTATGTATGACATGTTCATACATGCACAATAAATATAACACTACAATAGGTAAGTCCCAGTATTTTGCCATATGAAAATACTCTATACATCATTACCTGTAGGGAATTTGGAACACAATACATTGGACAAACAAGCATGGAACTGCATTTAAGATTAAACTTACACAGAACACAAATTGAAAAAAATTAGCATTAGCATTAGCAAAGGCACATGATGGAAGAAAGCAAGCTTATATAGCCTCAGCCAAAAAAAAAAAAAAAAAAAAAAAAACCACCTTATTTCACCTATCCACTCGCTCCAAATGTTTGTCAAGTTCTGCCTTGAATCTATTTAAGCTGTCAACCTCTACAACGACAGATGGAAGTTTGTTCCAGCAATCAACCACCTGCTGGCTAAAGGCAAACTTTTGCACCTCTATCCTACAACCGTCTTTCCTCAATTTGAATTTATGCCCTCTCAGGCGATTATTCTGAGCAAGAGGAAGAATCCCATCTGCATTGAACATGCTCAAACCATTCAAGGCTCTATACACCTCGTAGGTGCCTAGTCTCGAGACACTGTAATTTGCAAAACTTAAGCCTTTCTTCATAAGAGCAACCCTTTATTCCATTCACTAATCTTGTTGTCCTTCTCTGTACTCGTGCGCCTCTGTAGCCAGGTGGGAAGGAGCAGCAGTGTGTAGCACACGCTTCTTGATTAGACCGGGGTTCGAGCCCGTCACCACCAAATACGGAGGATGCGGAAAGGTCAGGGAATGACCACCGCATATTCCCGGAGCAATATGGCCTTAGTTGCTAATGCTCCTAAAAAACCAAATAACAAACAAACTCTGTACTCGTTCCAACAGTTCTACATCCTTCTTAAAATGAGGCCTCCAGATGCCTCTGTATACAGTACTCAATGTGTGGCCTGACCATTGCCTTATACAAGGGGATAATCACCTCCTTATCCCTGCTAGAAAAATTCCTGTATATCATTGACAAGACACCATGAGCTACTCTTGCAGACTGTCTGCACTGCTCAGAAAACTTCATGTCTGCCTGCACAATTACCCCCAGGTCCTTGTCACTCTCTACTACTGTCAGTGTGATACCACAGAGTTGATACGTTACTCTGGGATTACTGCTTCCCATATGTCGTACTTTACATTTGTCAATGTTAAACTTCATTTGCCACCTCCCAGCCCATCTGCTCAATTTTTTCTAGATCCTGTTGCAGCAGTGTACTGTCATTAGTTTTATTAACGATCCTGCCAACCTTCGTATCGTCTGCAAACTTGGACCTTAAGTCTTATATACCATCATCAATATCATTTATAAATATAGAAAACAACAATGGACCCTGAGGGACTCCACTAGTAACATTAGTCCCCGAAGAGCAGTGTCCATTGATTACCACTCTCTGTCTTCTCCCACTCACCATCCCTTCATCCATAGCAGAAATTTGCCTCCAATGCCACACTGCTCCAATTTGTGCAGCAGTCTTCCATGTGTAACAGTATCAAAGGCTTTTCTAAGATCCAAATATATGATACCAAAGTTATTCTTTGCATCCAGTTCTTTTGTGACTACATCATAGTATCCAATCAAATTGGTCAGACAAGACTTCCCCTTAACAAAACCATGCTATGTCCGAGCTGTAACTAAAGTATTGTTTAGATGATCCTGCAATGCTTCTTTAACCAGTGCATCCATTAATTTCCCTGGAACAGAAATTAAACTAACAGGTCTGTAATTACCTGTGTCTCCCTTCGATCCTCTTTTGTGGATTTGGGTCACATTTGCACATCTCCAGTCCATGGGTACCTCCCCTGAGTCCGGGGAAGCTCTCATAATTATGGCTAAGGGTTTTCTTACTTCCTTTGCTGCCTCTTTTAATATAACTGGATAGATTCCATCCACCCCAGGTGCCTTTCTTGTGTTTATCTTCAACAATTTCTCCTCCACTTTACTCTCAGTTATTACAAGATTATCTAGCTTACTGCCAGAGTTGAATACATCTCTGGCATTCTCCTCCCCGAATAACTCCTCATGTGTGAATGTCGATGCAAAATATTTGTTTAGTTTGTTAGCTACCTGAGTAGGATCATCAACAGTGGAACCATCGATATCAAGTGGACCAATCTGATTCTACACCTTTCTTCTAGAGTTTACATAAGTAAAGAACTCTTTGCTGTTTTTCTTTGCATCCTTTGCCAAAGATTTCTCATAATCTGCCTTCGCCTGCCTAATCTCCTTTTTAACTTGGTTACAGACCAGCTTATATCTATCATAGGCTTCTGTGTCACATGTTAATTTATATGTATCCCATGCATTTTTCTTCTCTGTCACATGTCTAATTAGTTCATTTGACATCCATTTAGGCCTAAGTCTTGAACAATGTTTCTTTGTTGGTATGAAAAGCCTAAAATTTTATTAGGAACTTCCTCCAGAACTGCTCTTTCCAGGTTTGATATCAAAACTCCCTTTCTACTACATTCTGGCAAGAAGAAGAAGGAGGACCACAAGAGTCAGTAATGAGTGCAACCCTGTTTGCCCTTAGAATTGATTCCATTACAAAAAACTCCCAAATACCATAGAGGCATACCTCTATGCTGACAATCTCTATTTCTTGTCATTCTCAGAAAATGAGATCTATTTGAATGGCAATTGCAGATATCCCTCAATAAAGTACAAAAGGGGACTGTGCTCAATAGATATCATCTTTCCCATTAGAAAACGGTTGCAATCGACGTAAATTGCACTTTTGCAATCAATGTAAATTGCTGACATTCGGAAATTAAATTCCACCATTCTGATTGCCAACAATATCAGATATCTGGGATTAATCCTTAATAGGAAGTTAAACTTCTTTGAGCACACATTAAATTTGTATGTACTACATGTCTCAAAAAGCTTAACATGCTAAGAGCTTTATCTGCCCTATCTTGGGGAGTAGATCATATGACATTGCTGCTGTTCTATAGAATTTTGATTTATGATTCTGCCGAAAGAAGCGTACTACACTGGCTGGATCCTATACAACACAATTCACTGTGAATTGCACTTGGCGCTTACAGGAAATCTCCAACTCCTAGTCTATATTGAGAGAGGACAATCAGATGGTGTGCTGTGAAGAAGTGGTACTTGCATGGATAAGAATAGGACATCATCTGACTCACCTCATCTATTCACATGTGATGATCCTTCTCAGTGCCCACACTGCTCAGAACATCTAACAGTCAAACATGTTTTGATTGACTTTGCACATCATCGAACAACAACATTGAACTTCAATACTTCATTGCTTGGTTATTTCCAAGAACCAATGACATTACATCATATTGGAGAGGATGCAATTATTAATGAACTTTTCTATTTTTTTGAAACAAATTAGAATTTATGATCAATTATGAATAGGTTTTTGAACTGAAATGAAAGGGAGCTGGCTTCATTCTTAATTATTTTATAACATTCCTAATAATAGGCACACTATAGCCACAGCAACTTATGTGCCAGTAAACTCCCATACCCCCCCCCCACACACACACTTCCATCCAAGTTGAAAAAACATCCAAAAATAAATGATTATGGCCAAAGTAAAATAATGTTTAATTAATAACTATTATATTAGCATTAATGCCACATCTACAGCAGTGATTTGACAATTAAAAACACCAATTTGAAAACAAATAGGTTATAGGAAAACCTATTTGTTTTCAAATTGGAAAATGAAAACGAATAGGTTATGTTTGACTGTTAAATGTTCTGAGCAGTGTAGACACTGAGGAGGATCATCACATGTGAATAGATGAGGTGAATCAGATGATGTCCTATTCTTATCCATGCGAGTACCACTTCTTCCCAGCACACCTTTATAGCAACGTGAAACATAAATAATAAAGTTATATATATATATATATATCACTGAGTTGGATATATATATCTCAACAGTATTTCGATGCAACTGCAAGCACATCCTGTTTTTTTAGGAAATTACAACAGTCATCACATTCTGTAGGAATAGCCACATAGACCTTAGAGGCCACTAACTGAAAAATTCCTGAATGACAGTAATTTCACTCTCCTCAGTGATGGTCACTCACATATGTACATATTTCTTCAGAAACAGACACTGTGTTAGATTTAGCAGTATGCTCTCCAGGGGCTTAGAGGGGAACAGGTATCCTGTGTGTTATCAGACACTCAGCCTAAAACACTGATGGATCCAATATCTCTCTATTACAGAAGATTTAGGAGAAGTCCGGTTGGCCTGCCTCCCTAAAATCCACTCATGCATACCTTCTCGATGGTAAGCCCTGTTACGTCACTTAGGTGGCAACGAACGTGTAGAGTGGTTCTCTTCAAGACGCCTGGTCAGCATGAAGAGGAAAAGACCAAACCCTCCAGCAATATGAAAGCAGGACGAAACAAATGGCCCTCAGTCCCCAGCAGCTTTCACTCTCCCTCTTACGGCAGCGAGAGGATTAGAGTGGAAGCAGAGGGTGCTAAGAATCTCTGGGTACGACCAGGCTGCCATGCACGGAAACTGAACTTGGCCTGTTATAACGTAAGAACACTCATCGGTGAAGACAGGATATTAGAGCTGGAAAAGGAATTAGAAAATGTGAATTGGAATATCATTGGTTTGGCTGAAACAAGAAGAAGAAATGAATCACTTATAAGTTTATCAAGTGGAAATCTGCTGTACACCAATGGAAACAGTGAAAGGAGTGAAGGTGGAGTTGGGTTTCTGGTCCATAAAGATTTTAAAAACAACATTTTGGAATTCAAAAGTACATCACCAAGAGTGTCAAGACTAATACTCAAGATTACTAAGAGGTACAAGCTAAAGATTATAATGATTTATGCACCAACATCGAGCCATGATGATGAAGAGGTTGAAGAAATGTACACCGAAATTGAGAGTCTTCTAGATGAGCAGAAAACCCACTACACTATTATTATGGGGGACTTCAATGCTAAGGTTGGAAAAAGACAAAACAGTGCAGAAAGGGGAACTATAGGAAATTTTGGAATTGGTGAAAGAAATGAAAGAGGTGAAAGACTTGTGGAATTTGCAGAATCTCAAGGACTGTCAGTAATGAACACTTTTTTCAAGAAAAGGGTGAACAGAAAGTGGACATGGAAGAGTCCAAATGGATTAACTACTAATGAAATCGACTTCATCCTCACTAACAGAAGATATATTGTGAATGATGTTACCGTCCTGAATAAGGTAAATGTTGGAAGTGATCACAGAATGGTAAGATGTACACTTGATATAGATGTAGGAAAGGAAAGGAAAAAACTGACTCGAGTAAATAATACAAAGGTCTTTGAGATAACAGAAGAGGAGAAAAAGCAGTATGTACTGGAACTTAAGAACAAGTATGAGCTTCTGCAGACTGCTGAGGACCAAGATATCGACGAGGAATATTACAACTTTTTGAAAGTGATAAAGCCCAAGAAACCTATAGGGAAAAAGAAATCCAAAGAAGAAAAAATTAGTCAAGAAACACTTGTCATGATGAACTGAAGACGACAAATGAAAAGCAAGAAAAACACTGACAGGGAGAAAATTGAGTATACTGAGTTATGCAAAGCCATTAGAAAGAGACTCAGAGAGGACATAAGAAGATTTAACACAAGAAAAGTAGAACAAGCATTAAGGGAAAACAAAGGATTTAAATCAGCAGCCATGAGCAGTAATACAGAAAGACAAATGATACTGAAACTGAAGAATAGCGATGGTGTACTTATAAACAGCAGAGAAGGCATAATTCAAATAGCAGAAGACTACTATAGAGAATTATACAACGAGCGAGGGAATGATGCCAGCAGTGGGGAAGATGGATCGTGAACTAGCAACAGTTACAACATACCCGATATTCTTCCTGATGAGGTAGAACATGCATTGAAGAAAATGAAGAATCAGAAAGCCCCGGGGGAAGATGAAGTTACTGTAGAGTTGTTAAAATTGGGAGGAAGAGACATAACACAAAAACTGGCAAGGCTCTTCACAAAGTGCATTAGAAAAGGTGTGACGCCTAAGCAGTGGAATAATGCAATCATAGTTTTGCTGCATAAGAAAGGAGATAAATCAGAAATTGGAAATTATAGACCAATTAGCTTGTTATCCCACATCTACAAGTTGTTCACAAGGGTCATTACTAACAGATTAGAAAGAATACTTGATGAGAATCATCAGCCGACCGGGCTGGCCGAGTGGGTAAAGTACCTGCCCGGCAACCCAAAGGTCGCGGGTTCGATTCCCGCCTCGGGCTTGGATCAAAGTACTGCAAAAACCTTGGGAGGTGCAATATGGCCACAGAAGCCGATGCGCCAACAACTACCAAATCAAAAAATCAATGATGAGAATCAACCGAAAGAGCAAGCTGGCTTTAGGACAGGATTCTCAACTATGGATCACCTTCACGTAATATCACAGCTAATGGAGAAAGCAAATGAATATAAAACACCATTATGCCTGGCATTTGTGGATTATGAAAAGGCATTTGACTCCATACAGCATAAGGCAATGTTTCGGGCACTGGAAAGACAAGGCATTGATACCCCATATATTATGATTTTGAAGAAAATATACGAGAGTGCTACCTCCTTTATTAGACTAGACAAAGACAGTAGGAAATTTAAAATTGAGAAAGGAGTTCGACAAGGAGACACAATATCTCCGAAGCTGTTTACTGCTGCCCTTGAGGAAGCTTTCAGAAGATTAGACTGGTCGCAGAAAGGAGTCAATGTGAACGGAGAGTACCTAAACCATTTACGATTTGCAGACGACATTGTGGTCATAAGCCATGATCCCAAAGAATTAGAGGAAAATCTTAATCAGTTATGCACAGCTAGTAAGGATTTTGGACTAAAGATGAATATGGCTAAAACAAAAGTAATGATGAACAAGTATGCCACAGAAAGGGAAATAATGATTGAAGGAGCAGTAATTGAAAAGGTGGAGTCATATACTTATCTGGGACAAGTTATTAGCTGTAATAATGATAAATGGCTGGAAGTCAAGAGAAGAATAAATTTTGGATGGATAGAATTCAGGAAATATAGTCACATACTGAAGAGCAATATCCCAGTTTGTCTGAAACGTAAAATAATGAACCAATGTATACTCCCCACCATGACTTATGGAAGTGAAACTTGGGCACTCACCAAAAGAATGGAAGAGAAGCTGAGAACTACACAGCGAAGAATGGAACGAATCATATTGGGAATCAGACTGTTAGATAAGAAGAGAAACACATGGATTAGGCAACAAACTCAAGTAAAGGACATTCTTATCAAAACTAAAGAAGTAAAATGGTCTTGGGCAGGACACATAGCTCGAAGACATGATGACAGATGGACTAAGAAAATAACAGAATGGTACCCAAGAGGAGCTAGAAGAAAACCTGGAAGACAAAGGCGGAGATGGATAGATGAAATTCATGAGTTTGTGGGTAGTAAATGGATGTCCAGTGCTCAAAACAGAAGGAACTGGAAAGTTGCTGGAGAGGCCTTCATCCTGCAGTGGATTGAAAATGGCTGATGATGATGATGATGATGAACTGAAAAATTCCTGAATGACAGTAATTTCACTCTCCTCAGTGATGGTCACTCACATATGTACATATTTCTTCAGAAACAGACACTGTGTTAGATTTAGCAGTATGCTCTCCAGTCTGCTTTCCAGTGTTTATGCAGAAAGCACCCAATAATCCACTTCCCAGTACTTAAGCAGAAAGCACCTATAATCCACTTCAAGTAACCACTTTCCAACACTGAACTGCTAGATATAGATAAAACTCAAGATGGAAAGTGGTGAAAGTTGAGTTGGCAAAATAACATACATTAACAACATTAGATTTGGAAACTATGAAAAATCCTCACTTAGTAAGGCAGTCACATATGCCACAGAAAAAACTGTTTGCTGTGCTGTTTGTTATTTCCCGTCCATCCAAAAAGTGGAGCAATGATTGCCTCACAGCAAAATAAGAACAGAACAAGGTCTGAAAAAATTTCCATACCATGGTAAACCTTCTGAAGTACAAATGGGCTTATGGAAAGGCAGGGTATGTTTGATGCTCTCAAAAAAGTCGCCTGGATATGGTTTGTATCCAGGAGAGACATTTTTCTTGAGACGTATGCTTGAACAAAGAACACGATATCTTCTCAAAAAATCTGGAAAGCAATCAGCAAAATGAGTGGCAGATACCGTGACAACCCTTTGCCAATTGTAACACGAGAACTGTAGACAGTTCTCATGTTTTAAGTAGCTTCAAGAGGCTGTCAACTTTGTTGACAGCCTCTTGAAGCTATACTTACTCAGTGTAATAAGTAAATGCATCTATGATTGTGAAAAGTCCAGCATTCTGCGATTTGTCCAATTTCATTTACTACAGTGCTATAAGTTTTGCATCAGGAGCCTTTCACACTTCTCTAATCTATAACTTATATGCTGAAGCATATAAGCATATAACCTCTGCTCTCACAGAGAATGATGGTTCGTGTGCTTTAGGAGATAACAACTGATGTTGAAATACACATACAAAATCTGTTGTCTGCCTGAACTGATATTATTTATGCTATGGTTGGAAACTTTGCATCACAATGTCTATGTTTAACATCCAATTAATATGCAACTCAAGAAGCTAACTCTACTTCATGACTTTGCAACCACTGCAAAGTTTCCTACACCACCTTGTAGCTCAGCCCACCAAAATGTGATGTTTAGCTTCCACAATGAAAGAAAGTTTTAATACCCAAAGAGAACGTCATACGGCAGTTGTATGCCACCATTCAACTGAATATTCCAATTATATGTCAGCATACATAGATAGATAGATCAAAACGTGAAACTCAATGGGAATAACTCAGTTTCTCTGAGCCAAGTATATATGCACTGAGAACTAGCTGCAATATAAGTAGAGTACATAAAATCCAGTAATATTTACTGATTCTCACTGAGTTCATTGCACAAATCAAAGAAACCCCTTGGGTGCACCTTGTCCAGTCCTGAATTTGGATACACATATGCCGTGAATGCTGCATATGCCTATCTACTAAGTGACAACAAACCTCTCTCTCCCCCCCCCGCCTTCAGTGTCCTTGATAACACATTGCTCAATTATTAAGTGCATCCCTGTGGACTGCTTGGGTCATACACCTGAATGCCAAATGACCCTATATCCAGATGAGCATCAGTCACTTACCTTAGTATTAATCTTGGAAAAAATTCAAACATAACAAATATTTTGCTTCCTAAAGGTCATCAATATGTACCATCTTCTTTCGGGTGTGATCTGATTATTATAATTTGCTGTAGATACAGACACTAGATTAGAGAAAGAAAAGAAAAAAGGAAAAGAAAAATCAGCAACTCATGGAAATCTTTGGATAATTTACCTTTGAAGATACCAAGGTGAATTTTGATATTATCCTTTGTATCTCCCACCCTGATGCACTGGTAAAACAGTACCCAAACAAACAGTCTGCTTTTAGCTACCTTTAAATTATTATTCTTCATCACCCTATTTCACCCACTTTAATCTGGCAGTTTTCTGGAAAATTAACACTGCTTCAGCAGTCTTAGGAAATATTCTTGCACCTTTTTCTGTTATGCACCCCATCTGTGCAAAAGGAGTCCCTTCTGCTATTAAGTGCTGAATGCAACACATTATTACTATTATTATTATCATTAGCCCTATGGTGCAAGGAAGCCTGATGCTTATGCTGCACCAGCCAAAAAAAAATTCCTGAGTTACCCTGAGAGAGAGAGAGAGAGAGAGAGAGAGTCAGTCAGTCAGTCAGTCAGAAGTAGAAGGGAATCACCAAGAAAGAGAAGAATGATGATATCCAGCTCAGGATCCTGGATGTGCCAAGCTCACCCAGAGTCCTGATGTGAGCCCCTGAGGTTCAGCACTTGATAAGGCCATATTATGAATGTTGCTGTTTTGTTGGTAAGTTGTGTTTTATTATTTAGCAACTCCTTTTTTCCCCACTTTAATTTTGAATTATCATAAAAAATTTTATTTTTATCAGTTTATTTATTTAATTACTTACTTTTTCTTATATAACAGGAAACCAGCTACTGGAATATTACATTACTACAGTTACCAAAGTTATTACCCAGTACATTTGATGGGCCTGATACACAAGAAAAGAAACTTAAGTTACTAGCCCATTGTGTTTGTAAGGGACCAGGTCTGTTTACTGATATACTTTTTTTTTTGTTCTCATATGTACATATATAATACAGTAAAGTAGACTTATAATGATTATCTGGATGGTTAGGAAGTAAAAAGTATACTACAATGTGAAGATATGGCATAACATTTAATTAGTACATATTATTTTTGGAAAATAGAAAACAATGAAGTTTTCTTTTACCAGTGGCACTATGTAAATTTTGAGGCAACATGTTGCTGGAGAGAGTGGTGTTGAGTCTCTACTCAATCATATGTTGTTCCATATGGTTGAGTAGAGACTCATTAAAGTTGGCCCTTTTTGTGTTTATTGATGCATTGAGGTTTTTGTTTGATTGAAGGAAAATTCTCTTTTCATTTTAATATGATGATTGATACACATGAATGGAAATTAAAACTTAGAAGATTGCTAAACTTAACTGTAGAGTAGTAAAACTGAAGGTTACTGAAATATGACTAGAATTGAGTTAGCAGACAGAAAACAATGATGAGGTTGAGGTTTATGAGAAATTCAAGGATCTTCTCTATTGGAATATCATAAATTGTAAAAAGACAATACCTATAATTAATTCCACACATTTCTTGTTATATCTATGTTGAATGACTGATTTCTGTGGGGATAAGGGACCTCAATTATTCTGCAGCTCAGTTAATCTACTCCCAGGTAATCATGAGAGTCTATTGCACTTATAATTTTTAATGTTATACGGTAGAATGTCAATAATTCGAATTTGGGACCAGGGGTAGTTCGGACTTCTGATTCGTTCGGATTTTCAAACTTTTCAAAAATACTGTTCCGGAGGTTAAAAAAAAGATTTTGTAAGTTTAGAAATAAAAACACTAAGTTGTAGTTACATATTTATTTTTATTCAGAGGTAACAAAAAAAAAAAAAAAAAAAAAAATGCAGCTTTCAGCCACAATGACACATATGTATAGGCCTTTAACAAAAATAATTACTTAATTTTTGATGCACCATTTTCGAACTTCGTTTCTTTGCTGCCAGATCTCTTACTCTTTTCAGCAAGAGTAGTTGAGTTGGACAATATTCAGTTTGTTGATCGTTTGTTGATTCAGCATTCAGTTTATTGATCGTTTGTTGATTCAGCATTCAGTTTGTGTGAAGATTTTCACGTATCGTTTAATTTTGTTAATTGGTAAGGTAATAAAAGTGTAAATTTGTGCTGCTTTATCTTAATTTTTATAGCCTCTGGATAATATTCATCCAATTTTTGCTTATTAGAATTGCCGTTTAATAGAATCAAAATTCAGATGTGATCACAATAACTGGCGCTTACTATAATTATTTTATGGCACCAGCATAAAAAATAAATAAATGCTGGCTGCTTTGGATTATAGACTTTTTAAATTATTGACATTCGGATTTTCGATGCTCTACCATATAAATATACCAATTTGAAGATCAGTCTGTTGCCTAACCCACTAACATTACTACATAAATTATGTAAGACAGGTGGTTTTTTTTTTTTTTTTTTTAACACTCATTCTTTATTGGCTAGTTTTTGGATTAAGCCTTATGTACAGACATGCCGATTTTTGTGAGAAGACTTTTTTCAGACAAATATGCATTCTTACTTTCCTTTTATATTGAACTTCTTGGTTTTATATTTTATTATGTACATGGTTTGGACTCTTGCAAACTAATGATGTGTGTTTAATACCTACCTGCTGAACAGAATCCAATTTTAGAATACCCAATTTATTAAATCATTTATTTGGGCATGATTTTGAAAGTCATTACAGATAAAAAAAAAAAAAAAAAAAAAGTATAAACTTCAGCAACATGAATTATTTTTAATGCAGTTTTTATTTAATAAAATATCAAAATATGAATTTATAGTATATAGTCCCAGCAGACTTTTTGTTGCAATCTGAATTATCTTAACTGGAAGTGGGCAGTGCCACTTATATTATATAGGTAGCACTGCTCAACAATGTGAATGGACAGATGGGACATGGTGAAGACAATAGAAATATTATGTGTATATCATAACACCCCAAAAAATGGAGATTTAATTAAATGTGAAACTTATGTAACCTTATGAGACATGTATCCCACGAAGAATAATTGGAAACAATATAGCCTGATGTAGTAGAATGGACTTGAGTATTTACATAGTTAATTTTATCAAAACTCTGTTTTAGTTGTAAAGTTATTCAGATTGGAATCTTATTATAAGCAACAAAATTGCAGGATTACATTTTTTACAAGGTAACATGTAGAAAATAAAATTTTTATATTTTGCCCTGTTAGAATGATTTGTCAAGACTTCCCAAATTTCGTTTAAATTGGATCAATAGAAATCCAGCAATTATTATTTCTTTTTCCTTTTTCATATGTACATATATGCTATCCATATACTGTATATTCTAGATGACGCACTGGCTATTTTTTGTCGCCTTGTGCCGTTGGGCAATATCCGTAGATGCACAGAAACAAAGGTTTTCAGTTTTCCAATAAAAGTTGTTACATTCTGCTAATTTTTTTATTATAAATCATGAATTATCACTATTTTCTAACACTCCTATAATATAATACACTGTGCAAATAAACACCGTACATTAACAAACTTGTTTTTCTTTACAACTCAGGATGTATGGAAAAGAATTATCTCTTGCAATGACATAAATGAGTATTGGAAAATGATGCAAGAAAGCAAGTTTTTACAGCATTATCCCCGGGGGGGGGGTCACACCTACTTCATGATCCATCTAAGATCATGTTTGTCTAGTTCTTCCTTGAATAAATTCAATCAGCCAGTGAGTAGTTCTTCCTTGAATAAATTCAAGGAAGAACTACTCACTGTCTGAAGGCAAGTTTCTGCACTTCTATTCTGCAACCTTCCTCATTTTTTAATTATGCCCCATCAGGTTGTGGCTGCAAGATAAAGGATTACATTGGAATTTAGCTTACTTAGGCAATTTAAAGCCTTAAACACCTAAATCAGATCTCCTTTCAGGCACCAAGTTCCAGATGCTACAATATATAGAAGTGAAGCTTTTCCTGGAAAGAACATGTCTTTGTTCCCTCACTAATCTTGTTGCTCTTCTCTGCAACCTTTCCAACAGATCCACATTCTTCCTAAAATGAGGCTTCAAGCCATATATGCAGTGAGAGGATGTCGCATAACCATTGCATATTGTGATTTCTCAACTTTTTTTCTGTTCTTGAGATTTCTCTTTTACTACAATATTCTTTCTTGAGAATTCGAGAATTTATTTTGCCTTCTTGACAAAGAAAGCAATTATTGTGTGAGAATTATCATTAAATTTATTTTTCTTAAAACGTGGTAATACTAAGAAGTAAGGCTGCTTAACTATTCAAAATTAATTTTGCTTAATATTATGAATATGAACTTAATTATGCCCCATTCTTGCACCCTTTCTATTTAAGTGTAACCCATCCCTTCTACAGGGATGGGATACACTTAAATAGAAAAGGTGCAAGAATATTTGCTGATGCTATCGAGGCAGTTTTAGGTGGGTTGTAAAACTGCTAGGTTGGGGGAATACATGGACTGAGAGATTAAGAGTAGTTGCTGGCAGAGATGAAAGTGATTCTTTCATCTCTGCCAGCAGCAGCCTGGAAAACAAGATGCAGGGGAGTCTAGATACTGCTGGGAGTCATTGCGGAACAAGTAAATAGGAGAGCTCTGTTAGGGTAGCTAAGAATAGGAACTGGTGCATGTGCACCGTGCAACAACAATATCACATGAATAATGTGCCTCACTCAGCTCATTGCACTTATCCATTGTATTTGTATTTGAATTTCAGTTGATAAAGAGACTCGTTAGTCTCGAAAGCTACTGCCTGTTACTTATTAGTATATTTTATTATTACATTAAACTGGGTTATAATTATATGTATCTATATTTGTTCTCTCAACCATGGACCCCAGTACACCAGGCCCATTCGTTAATAGAATTAATCTTGAAAGCTACTAAACTTTTCATACCACCTAAGAAATATTGTTCAAGGTTTTGACCTAAATAGATGTCAGACGAACTAATGAGACATGTGGCAGAAAAGAAAAATGCATGGAATACATATAAATTAACAGTGATATGGAAGCTTACGATAGATATAAGCTGGTCTGTAACCAACCAAGTCACAAAGGAGGTTAGGCAGGCAAAGGATGCAAAGAAAAACAGCAAAGAGTTTCAAAATGGAGGAGAATCAGATTGGTCCACTTGATATCGATAGTTCAACTGTTGATGATCCTGCTTAGGTAGCTAATAATTAAATGAGTCTTTTGCATCTACATTCACACATGAGGAGTTATTCAAGGAGGAGGATGCCAGAAGTGTATTAAACTCTGGCTGTGAGCTAGCTGATTTTGTAATAACTGAGAGCAAAGTGGAGGAGAAATTATTGAAGATAAACATAAGAAAGGCAACTAGGGTGGATGGGATCAACCCAGTTATATTAAAGGAGACAGCAAAGAAAGTAAGCAAACCCTTTGCCATAATTATGAGAGCTTTGTGGGACTCAGGTTATGTACCCATGCACTGGAGATGTGCAAATGTGATCCCAATTCACAAAGGAGGATCAAAGAGCAACAAAAGTACCAGGTAATTACAGACCTGTTCTTTTAACTTCTGTTCCAGGGAATTTAATTCCAGGGAGGCACTGGTTAAAGAAGCACTGCTGGATCATCTAGACAAGATTTCAGTTATAGCTCAGACACAGCATGGGTTTGTTAAGGGGAAAACTTGTCTGATCAATTTGATTGGATACAAAGGAACTGGATACAAAGAATGATTTTGATGTCATATATTTGGATCTTAGAAAGGCTTTTGATACTGTTGCACATGGAAAACTGCTGCAAAAATTGGAGCCGTGTGGCATTGGAGGCAAATTGCTGCTATGGATAAAGGGATGGTTGAGTGGTAATCAATAGAAACTTCTCTTCGTGGACTAATATTATTGGTGGAGACCTCCATGGTTCAGTGTTGGGTCCATTTTTGTTTTCTGTATTTATTAATGATATTGATGATGGTATATCAGGCTTATTGTCTAAGTTTGCAGACGATACAAAGGTTGGCAGGGTTGTTAATGACACTATTGACAGTATGCTACTCTAACAGAATCTAGAACAGTTGAACAGATGGGCTGAGAGGTGGCAACTGAAGTTTAACATTGACAAATGTTAATTTACTGTATTTGGGAATCAGTAATTCCAGAGTAATGTATTAACTGTGTGGTACTACACTGACAGTGGTAGTGAATGAAAAGGACCTGGAGGTAATTGTCCAGGCAGATATGAAGTTTTCTTAGCACTGCAGAATGTCTGTAAGAGTAGGTCATGGTGTCCTGTCAATGATATACAGGAATTTTTCTAGCAGGGATAAGGAGGTGATTGTCCCCATGTATAAGGCCACACCTTGAATACTGTATACAGGTCTGGAGGCCACATTTTAAGAAGGATGTAGAGCTGCTGGAATGAGTACAGAGAAGGGCAACAAGATTAGGGAATGAAACAAAGGGTTGCTCTTACAAAGAAAGGCTTAAGTTTTGCAAATTACAGTGTCTGGAGACTAGGCACATGCGAGGTGATCTGATTGAGGCGTATAAGGCCTTGAATGGTTTGATCGTGCTCAATGCTGATGGGATTCTTCCTCTTCACAAAATAATCACCTGAGAGGGCATAAATTCAAATTGAGGAAAGACAGTTTTAGGATAGAAGGGCAGAAGTTTGCCTTTAGCCAGATGGTGTTTGATTGCTGAAACAAACTTTGATCTGTCATTGCAGAAGTTGATAGCTTAAATAGATTGAAAGCAGAACTAGACAAACATTTGGAGTGAGTGAATGGGTGAAATGAGAAGGGTTTTATTTTTTTTTTGGCTGATGCTATATAAACTTGCTTTCTTGTATAATGTGCCATTACTAATGCTAATAAAATTACTTAAAAAGACTTACGAAGATTGCATACGCCCCTGTTAGCTGTGTTGGGAACATCAAGGAGGCAACAAACCAAATCACATTGAACCTGTGCTGCAACCATGGTCATCCGGCTTCAGAACAATGACGCAGGTGGGAGTTATACTTGCACATCTTAGAATCGGTATACAAATGCTGCTCAAGCAGAACTAAATAATATGCTGGACTAGAATTTGTTTTAGCATTTTTTTTATCATGCGTGCGAATGATAAATAGTCATATCTTCAGTTGAGCATCAATCAACTAACACTCACATCAATATCAGGTTCAAACATAAAAGTGTTCTCCTTCCTTGAAGATTATCAATATATGTCATGTTCTCTAAAAAAAAATCATCATAAAAATCCTTGTGTAAAACTCACTGTTGTAATGGTGCACAATAGCCATAGTTGCCAATGCAGTGAAAAAATTTCAAACAAACAAACGTTTTTTGTTTGAATACAGTCAAAGATTTACTTTCAATTAAAATTTGAAAGTCCAATTTACGATACAGTCAAACTTGAAATTTTCCATACAGTGTAAGCAGGTGGCTAGGAAGGCACAAGGTAGCATGGACTACAAAGTTTTTTTTATTTTTTTTTTATTTTGAAGCTACAGAAAACAACTGCTTCCTTGCATCATTTAGCCATTGTAAGAATTGCAAAACAAGCATGCTTTTGATATTTGATCTGGCCTGACTTGTATTTTTTGGATATGGAGATAATGTAGCTACATTGTCCAGTAAGGCCATATGTGTTTAAATCCCCTACACTGCTTTAAGTGCCAAAAATACAGACACTTTGAAATGGCCTGTCATGGTGTCTATTTTTGTGTTAGTTGTGGCCCAAAGGACCACACAATCATGGGATGTTTGACTTCAAAGCCTGTATATATCAACTGCCAACGAGAACACCCTGTGTCTCAGAGGAATGCCAGTGGTGGAAGAAAGAAAAAGAAATATAGAAACACAAGGCAGAGCTGCGTATATCCTACCAGTAGGCAAGGAAAGATACTGATATGGCGGTTCCAAGAAAATCCTTCACTCTCATTGAACACTGTTTATTGAGCTCTTAAAAGCCCAAGCCCAACCAAAAAAACTGAATCAGCCGCCACTTCCATATCCATGCCCCTTAGTGCTTCACTGCTACCAAAAAAAAAAAAGGTAAAGATAAGTCTAAAAACTGGAAGAGCCACTGCAATACAAATACTAATGGATGTAGAGGTTAAGGTGCCAGATGACACATAGCGGACATAGTGTTATTGTTATGCGGTTCCCGTGGTTTCCCACAAATCCGCGTTAAATACTCTGATTAACATAGCAAAGCCAGTCAGTGTGGGTTATGTGTGAGTAGTGTGTTGTTTGACTGGCCTCTTCGTTACTGGGAGGTGCGATCACCAGGAAAGAGCCTCCCAGCATCCGTCCACTGGCACGAGGAGCCGGACCAGGGAGTAAAAGACATCTGACAGGCCGGCCACACTCCTGCAGGAGCGAGAGTGGGGAGGGCCAAGGAAAGAGCAGAGAAGAGACAGGAAAGTGGAAGACAGGGAAGATAGCAGGGGATGACAGAGCGTAGGCATCCCCCCCCCGGGCAAAAAGGAGCAGGAAGAGTGCTAGGTGCAGTTGTGGGAGTCCTGGAGAAGGACTGTGGGTAGGAAGAAGAGAATAGGTAAAGTTCAAATTAAAGAGTCCAGGATCATCACAATGGAGAATCACAGAGTGGCGTCGACAGGGCTGGCCGCAATTTGCAGTTTCATGTCTGGAAGTTTCAGGTGCTGGGTATCAGTTGCTGTCTAGAGGAGGTTATCCAGGAGTAGTGTTCGGGAGTTGCAGGTGATGCCAGTGACGATGAAAGACCTCGTTGGCATAACTGGTCAGTGCATGGAAGGCATCGTTAGATTCCAATAACTTGGTTTCTGGCCGAAGGGATGTAGTGTGGAGGTCTAGGAGTAGTTGGATTCTTAGATCTAAAGTATACGTTGCACGAGTGCATCACGTGATCCCAGTCTTCAGGTTCTCCGCAGGTACAGAGGGCATCCTCGACTAGGCCGAACTCTAGAAGGCGTCTCTTGAAGGACCTATGGCCAGTTAATAGGAAGGAAGCATAGACGTTATTGGAGAACCAAATGGAATGTTGTTTGTTGATGTAGGTTACCTCAGGAAGAAAAGTTTAGTAGTTGCACCAGTTGTGGAGTTATTCCAGCAGGTTTGCCATAGGTTTATCAATTCTAGCCACACACGTTTATGTTCCTGTTTGATGTCGGTATCGGTATGGGTTTGAATAGTGAGGAATTCAGCTTCCTTATTCTTCTTAATGGCATTAGAGAGTCTGATAAAAGCGACGTGGAGGTCCAAGGGGAGGCGGCCTGTTAGTAGCTGTAGGGCGGCAGTTGATGTCGTTCTACATGCGCGGGTCATTTGTAGTAGCATAAGTCGTTGAATTTGCTGAATTTTACGTTGAGCATGCACTAAAGTCATTCAGTGGTACCATACTGCAGCTCCACATGTGACAATTGGTATAAATACTGCTGAGTATAAAAGGCGTTGAGTTGGTCCTTTAAGACCCCAGTCCTTGCGGGTAAAGCGTGCTAACATAGTGATGTAATTTTTTATATTTTCTTTGATAGCTTGGATATGGGGGATGAAAGTTCTCCTGTCGTCCAAAATTACTCCTAGGTACTTCACCGATCGGTAGTTTTTCAGTGGGCGGCTATTAAAACGTATGGTAGGAGGTCTGGAGAAGTCTAGTTTGCCTTTTAATAGGAGGGTTTTGCTCTTCTCAGTGGAGACTGAGAGTTTATTTTCCGTGGCCCATACGGACAGAGCAGAGAGAACAACCGTAGCCTGGGTTTCTATGGTTGCGCGGGTAGGGCCGTCGATGATGATAATCATGTCGTCGGCGTAAGAAAGCTGAGTAGTGTGTGGATAGTCCCTCAGGAGCCAGTCGTCGAGTATCATATTCCAGACAGCTGTCCCCAGGATGGAGCCCTGGGGACAGCCTCGGGTTAGATGTTGGGTGATGCAGTGATATTTTGTTTTGATGCTGACCTTGCGGCTAGAGAAGTAGCTTTTGAGGCAGTGGTAGAAATTCCAGGTACAGTTAGAGACTCTGGCCCTCTGAAGAACGCCCAGCCACCACACTGTGTCAAAAGCTCTTTTGAAGTCAATGAAGATTGCCAGTACATAAGTTGCATCCGACTGTTCTGCAACTTTGAGGGTTTTAGATAGAGCATCAATTGTGGAGCACCCTTGTTTGAATCCAAATTGAAGCGAGGATGCCAAACCACTGGCTTCATATCGGGGTTGGAAGCGGGAGAGCAGCAGTCTCTCAAAAACCTTGCTGAGAATGGGAAGCAGTGAAATCGGGCGATATGCCAGATGACACATTTTTTTACATTTTTACATTTATTTATACACACAATTCTATATACATTCTCAAGATTTATATACATCCATTTATATATACATGATACAAGATTTATATACAATTTATATACATTCTCACATATATATCCATTCGCGACATGTATACAGATAAAGTGTATTTGTAAGTTATTAGCGGCTTCCAGGGTTTCTCCTATATCCGCCGTTTGTTAGGCTTTTTGCCAAGTTGCCGGCTTAGAAAAGAACTTAAAAGAGCATCAAAATTTCACGTATATGTTTAACACAAAAAAAAAAAAAAAAAAAAAATGCATCTGATAGATGAAATATGTAATTAGGTGTGCATTAGTGTTGTGTTTGCGTTGTGTGTTAGCCGGCACCTGGCATTTAGCAGTAGGGGGCTGTGGCAGGTTTGTGTCACAGCCCCTCACTCCCATCCCTAGCCACATGGAGGCAGCCAGGATCTACTTTATCTTAAGAGGACACGGACTGATCCGGTCCTGTGGTTAAGTTTTTGGACGTCTGATGTCCCATCAAGTTAATCCTGTGCGGCCGGGTAATGCATCAGGGAAGGTCCCCTCAGAATTACCAGGACACACTTTTTTGGTTTTATTTCCCCTTAGATATGAAATAAAATAAAATAAAATAAAATAAAATAAAGTAAAATAAAATAAATAAAACAATTAAAGTAAAGTAAAATAAAATAAGATAATTAAAATAAATAAAATAAAGTAAAATATATTAAAATAAAATAAATAAAATAAAATAAATTAAACTATAATAATATAAAGACTATCATTTACTTTTCGATATCCCTATACCCCATCTCTCACAGGGCTCAGTCCTGGCCAAGAGTGGGAGGGATGTACTATTCCATCTCTTGCAGGGCTCAATCTTGACCAAGAGTGGGAATGATGTGATCAGTTCATATTGGTACGCAATCTGGCATGGTAGTGTCCATTTCTTCTTGTCTTTCTTTTTCCCCTCTCTTCCATTTTCCTTCTTCTTCTTTCTTCCCTTCTTCCCTCTTTTCTCCTTCTTTCCTCTCTTTTCTTTCCTGGATATGTCCTTGTGTGTACCTTTTCCTATACACTCTAGATATTCCTTTGGCTCAGGCACTGGCAGATTCATCCGGTCTTGTTAAGCCTGGCACTTGTGATTTATGGTACATACCAAGTTTATGACCATTGTTATGGTTCTCTGAGATGTTAGGATTGTAGGTAACATCAACATGCTTTGTTCTCATTGGCACATAACCTCTTGTAGGTGAGAGTGCTGTAATGCCTGGAACTTGGACACTGGGGTGTAGGTCTGTATCTTGCCCCTTGGTTTTATTTTTGTTGTTTTCAATGTCATAGTCATTACTTTTGTTCGTGCAGTACTACTGTGATCTGGGATTATTCTTCACCATTACCTATACACTCTAGGTGTTCCTTAAGTTCAGGCACTGACAGATTTACCTGGTGTTGGTGAGCATTGCACTGGTATGACACAGTCTTTAAAACTCTTTGACAAGGAAGCAATGGACAGAGGACAGCACCATACTTATACTGTGTGAGTTTTTATGTTAGTTTATTTAGCCGAATGACTAATTGTACTATACAATTAGGTAATGAACCCATCATCAGACCATTAGCATTAGTAAAGGCATATGATGCAAGAAAGCAAGCTTATACAGCATCAGCCAAAAAAAAAACCTTCCCATTTCACCAATCCACTTGTTCCAAATGTTTGTTTAGTTCTGCCTTAAATCTATTTAAGCTATCAACTTCAACGACAACAGATGGAAGTTTGTTCCAGCAATCAACCACCCACTAGCCAAAGGCAAACTTCCACACATCTATCCTACAACTGTCTTTCCTCAATTTGAATTTATGCACCCTCAAGCGATTATTCTGAGAATAGGAAGAATCCCATCAGCATTAAGCATGCCCAATCCATTCAAGGCCTTATACAACTCAATCAGATCGCCTCGCAGGTGCCATCTCCAGACAGTGTAATTTGCAAAACTTAAGCCTTTCTTCGTAAGAGCAACCCTTTGTTCCATTCACTAATCTTGTTGCCCTTCTCTGTACTCGTTCCACCAGCTCTACATCCTTCTTAAAATGAGGCCTCCAGACCTATACTCAAGGTGTGGGCTGACCATTACCATATACAAGTGGATAATCACCTCCTTATCCCTGCTAGAAAAATTCCTGTATGGCATTGACAAGACACCATGAGCTACTTTTGCAGACCATCTGCACTGCTCAGAATATATATCTTCCTGCACAATTACCTCCAGAACGTTTTCATTCTCTACCACTGTAGATGTAGTACCGCACAGTTGATATATTTCTCTGGGGTTACTGCTTCCCAAATACAGTAAATTAACATTTGTCAATGTTAAACTTCAGTTGCCACCTCTCAGCCCATCTGCTCAACTGTTCTATCTTCTGTTAGAGTAGCATACTACAACCCTGCCAACCTATGTATCATCTGCAAACTTAGACATTAAGCCTAATATACAATCATCACTATCATTAATAAATACAGAAAACAACAATGGACCCAACACTGAAACCCAGGGGACTCCACTAATAACATTAGTCCACAAAGAGCAGTGTCCACTCTGTCTTCTCCCACTAAACCATCCCTTTATCCATAGCAGCAATTTGCCTCGAATGTCACACTGCTCTAATTTGTACAGTACTCTTCCATGTGCAACAGTATCAAAAGCCTTTATAAGATCCAAATATATGATATCAAAATTATTCTATGCATCCAGTTCCTTTGTGACCATATCATAGTTCAGATTGGTCAGACAAGACTTTCCCTTAACAAAACCATGCTGTGTCCGAGCTATAACTGAAGTCTTGTCTAGATGAACCTGAAGTGCTTCTTTAAGCAGTGCCTCCATTAATTTGCCTGGAACAGAAGTTAAACTAACAGGTCTGTAATTACTCATGTCGCCCTTTGATCCTCCTTTGTGAATTGGGATCACATTTGCACATCTTCAGTCCATGGGTACCTGCCCTGTCTAATGAAGCACGAAATCATGAAGTGTGCTATCAACTATCATGTTAGGTGGGTCGGAAATAAGCTGCTAGCTTTGGGGAATTCATAGACTAATAGATTAACAATAGTTGCAAGCAGTGGAGAAAGTAATTCTTGCACTGCTTTTATTGGAATGAGCAGCAGCTTGGAAAGCAAGACGCAGGGGATTTCCAGCACTGCTGGGAGTCATCGTGGAACAAGTAAATACATGGGCTGTACTAGGATAACTAAGAATAAGAAAAGGTGCATGTATACTTGAATATACACCAATGCTAGGAGTTTAGTAAATAAACTTGATGAATTTGATGTGCTGGTCAAGACATCAAAGCAGATATTATTGGAATATTAGGAATATAAGGAAAGCAGAATTGGAATGTGGAGAGTACAATGTGTGCAGAAAGGATAGACAGGATAGGGATGAGGGGTTATGCTGTTAGTTAAAGAACACACAAAATCTAAGGAAGTTCATCCTGTTTACATTGGTGAACAGTGCAAAGTTCTGTCAGTTTGGTGAGACCTGAGCATTGGGAAACAAAATTGAGAGTAAGAGTGTGTTATAGGCTTAATGACTCTGATGAGTACAATGAAAAACTGCACAGAGAGGTAGGTAGGATGGGCCAGTAAATCAGATTGTCTTATAATGGGGAATTTAACTTCCCAGATTTTCACTGGAACTTGTGGATTGGTCACTTGCACACTAGCAAGGCTTTTGTGGATTTATCAGATGATTGTTTTTTACAGCAGCATGTTCAAGAGGAAAGTAGAGGGAGTATCACCCTTGATCTGATTATCAGCATTGATTCTTTTTTTCTTGCATTAAGAATCTGCAGATAATGGAACCACTAAGTGGCAGTGATCACAGTGTGGTGATGTGGGATTTACTTAAAGATGTAACTACCTTCAGACATATAGGGAAGGATTTTTGCTTTATTTAGCTTAAATTTATTTAGGCTGTCAACTTCCACAACAAAGGATGGAAGTCTGTTCCATAAACCAACTACCCGCTGGCTAAAAGCAAACTTCCGCACATCTATCCTACATCTGTCTTTTCTCAATTTGAATTTATGCCCTCTCGGTGATTATTCTGAGCAAGAGGAAGAATCTCATCAGCATTGAGCATGCTCAAACCATTCAAGGCTTTATACACCTCAATCAGATCACCTCACAGGTGCCTAGTCTCCAGACACTGTAATTTGCAAAATTTAAGCCTTTCTTCTTAAGAGCAACCCTTTGTTCCATTCACTAATCTTGTTGCCCTTCTCTGTACTCGTTCCAACAGCTCTACATCTTTCTTAAAATGAGGCCTCCAGACCTGTATAAAGTACTCAAAGGTGTGGTCTGACCACTGGATTATACAAGGGGATAATCACCTCCTTATCCCTACTAGAAAAATTCCTGTATATCATTGACAAGACACCATGAGCTACTCTTGCAGACCATCTGCACTGCTCAGAAAACTTCATATCTGCCTGCACAATTACCCCCATGTCCTTTTTGTTCTCTACCACTGTCAGTGTAGTACCACAGAGTTGATACGTTACTCTGGGGTTACTGCTTCCCATATGTAGTACTTTACATTTGTCAATGTTAAACTTCATTTGCCACCTCTCAGCCCATCTCCTCAACTTTTCTAGATCCTGTTGCAGCAGCATACTGTCATTAGTGTCCTTAACAACCCTGCCACCAACCTTCGTATCGTCTGCAAACTTGGACATTAAGCTTGATATACCATCATCAATATCATTTAGAAATACAGGATACAATAATGGACCCTACACTGAACCCTGAGGGATTCCACGAAGAGCTCTGTCCATTGATTACCACTCTCTCTGTCTTCTCCCATTCAACCATCCCTTTATCCATAGCAGCAATTTGCCTCCAATGCCACATTGCTCCAATTTGTGTAGCAGTCTTCCATGTGCAACAGTATCAAAAGTCTTTATAAGATCCAAATACAGTTAAACTTCCCCATAAAACAAATTCGATAAATCCAGTGTAAAAATTTGTTATAGTGAAATTTCATTATACAGAGAATTTCTTTTTTATTAGAAATTGTTATTTAATTAGAAAATGAATCTACATTTATTTTTAATGTATTTTATTTCAAAAACACTTATTTAAATTACGTTTACACAATTTTTGCTGGTAAGTATCACAAATTAAAAAAATCTGAAATTTTCGTTTGCACAGTACAATTAAAAAATGTCTGATTCTCAAAGAAAACCTCACATTTGTTCAGAGCATTAAAAACATTATCAGGAACATTTTTACAAACTGTAGACTCATACGAACCATTTTAAAAGCGTTAATCATTTCTTTGCGAGTTGGCTTCTCTACGGGTTGTTCTGATGTGTCTTCAGCATCATCGTTAATTTCTTTGTGATCGTGGTCGCATCTAACACTGTTCAGCAGTATTTCATCTTCATTTGGATGTTCTGTTGGATGATCTTGATCTACATAAACATAAGTATCCAGTGTTATTTTATTTTCGATGTTTCCGGACGATTCAAATAATGTCCAAAAGTTTTTTTTCAGTTGTGAAAGGGGCAGTTCATCTTGTTCGACCAGTTTGCTGTTTGACTTCTGTATTCAATGCAAATCCCGCTTTCGAAAAACAATTTTGAATAGTGTATTATTCAGTGACATCATTTGTCCAAACTTTTGCCAGTTCAGAGATGCAATCTCTAAGGTTAATTGTAACCTCCAAGTTTCTATTTTCTGATAATGCGTTGAAAATCTTCATCATTATTCTCTTTTGATAATGAAATTTAAAATTTTTAATAATGCCTTGATCCATTGGCTGGAGTTTTGACGTCACGTTTTGTGGTAAAAACAACAACTTCACACTTTTAAGTTTGCCAGAAATACTGGCAGGATGTGCCGGACAGTTGTCAGTTACCAACATGATTTTCTTTTTTTCTTTTGTTATACGCTTGTCTAGTTTTAATATCCAGTCTTCAAAGATATCACTTGTCACCCATGCTTTTTTATTAAAGGTGTAGTGAACTTCCAAGGATTTTATGCCTCTAAAACATCTTGGGTTTTTTGATTTTCCGATGACTAAAAGTCTTAATTTTTCACTTCCTGTCATATTTGCTCCAACTAGCACAGTGATTCTTTCTTTTCCGCCAAAACATTTATCATCTTTAAAAGCAAGTGTTCTATTTGGTAAACATTTAAAGAATAAAACCATTTTGTCAGCATTGAAAACATCCTTAGGTTCCTATTCTTCCAAAATCTTCTTTAAGGTATTGTTCCTCCAACTGTTGCAATCTTCTTCGCTTACATTAACACTTTCTCCACAAATAACCTTTTCCACAATTCTGTGGCATTTCTTAAATTTATCTAGCAACCCATTGCTCGCATTAAATTCTGTATGTCCCATGGACAGTGCAAATTTCAGAGCTTGTTGTTTAATTATTGGACCCGATATTGGTATATTCTTTTCAAGTATCATTTGCATCCATTTTAGAACAGCTTTATCAACATCTTCATATATACACAACTTAATTCGCTTCTTGTCTGCTCCTCCTAAAATTGCATTTAAAATTGATTCTTGATTTTTTAAAATCGTAGATAAGCTGCTTGCAGGTATGCCATATTTCTCCGCAATATCTTTTTTCTTAAAACCCTGGTCAATATCATGAAGAATCTTTACTTTATCATTAATATTTAAACACTTTTTCTTTGACATTGTTTCCACAACTGTAAAAATTATTGAACTGCAGCTCTTGCCGATACATACATCGCAAACTTTGCTGCGCTGGCCATATATTGAATTGTTAGTACCGCCTACTCAATGACGTTTGCTTGCCAATTCAACAGTATCATGTAATTTTTCCTATCAATCATTTTGAAGAAATATATGATAGGAAAAATATATGAATATATACACGAAAGAAAATTTATGGTTAATGTATGCTGTATGTTACTTTTCAGAAAAAAAAAATATATACAAGAGCATATAGCCTATGTGATTGATGACAAATTGTTCTAAAAGAACGAAATTAAAAAAAAAAAAAAAAAATTCATGAAAACCATCTACTGGGAGTCCAGTTAGATGAGAACGGACATATCATATAATGATTGACAGGAAGGTCACATGGTACGGTTGAGGTGAGAAGCGAATGTCACTCAATAGGTGTTACTAAAAACTGACTATGGTAGCATTCTGTGTATTGCCGTCACAGCACGCTAAAGGTTTACCTTAGCGAATTTCGTTTTCACCTGAGCAAACATCAATTTACAAATCTACCCTATTTATTGTAAACTTTATGACCACATTTAAGAAAACCCATTTGGTTTTATAACTGTAACAAAATGAAACAAAGACCCTCCTACGGGCATCAATGGCAACAAGTATTCACTAAAAGGATGATTAATTCCAGATGCTAATGCGCAATTTCTGAGGGAAGGAGGTTGTATATTTGAGCCGCTGTTTAGCAGTAAATGCTTGAAAATCTTCAAAAATGCTTTTACTAATTTTTTTTGAAAATTTGTTATAGAGAGATTAACACTTTGCTATATGGGGTTAATTTTACATGTAATTTCGTTTCAAGGTGCAATGTTTTGCGAAAAAATTCATAATAAAGACAAATTCATTAAATAGAAGTTCGTAATAGAGAAGTTCCACTGTATATGATCTCAAAGGTATTCCCTTGCTTCCAGTTACTTTGTGACCACACCATAATATCCATTCAAATTGGTCAGACAAGATTTCCCCCTTAACAAAACCATATGGTGTCCAAACTATAACTGAAGTCTTGTCTAGATGATCCTGCAGTACTTCTTTAACCAGTGCCTCCATTAATTTCCCTGGAACAGAAGTTAAACTAAAGGTCTATAATTACTTGTGTCACCCTTTGATCCTCTTTTGTGAATTGGGGTCACATTTGCACATCTTCAGTCCATGGGTACCTCCTTGAGTCCAAGGAAGCTCTCATGATTATGGCTAAGGGTTTGCTTACTTCATTTGCTGCCTCCTTTAATATAACTGGATTGATACCATCCACCCCAGGTGCCTTTTTATGTTTATATTCAACAATTTCTCTTCCACTTTCCTCTCAATTATTACAAAATCATCTAGCTCACTGCCAGAATTTAGTTCACCTCTGGCATTCCTCTCCATAAATAACTCCTCATGTGTGAATGTAGATGCAAAATACTCATTTAGTTTGTTAGCCACCTGAGCAGGATCATCAACAGTTGAACCATCGATATCCAGTGAACCAATCTGATTCATCCCCTTCCTTCTAGAGATGACATACGTAAAGAACTCTTTGCTGTTTTTCTTTGAATTCTTTTCCAAAGATTTCTCATAATCTGCCTTTGCCTGCCTAACCTCCTTTGTGACTTGGTTACAGACCAGCTTATATCTATTGTAGGCTTCCATGTCACCCAATAATTTATATGTATCCCATGCATTTTTCTTCTCTGCCATATGTCTCATTAGTTCATCTGACATCCATTTAGGCCTAAACCTTGATTGTTATTGTTTGTTATTTGGTTTTTAGGAGCATTAGCAACTAAGGCCATATTGCTCCGTGAATATGCGGTGGTCATTCCTGACCTTTCCGCATCCTTCGTATTTGGTGGTGACGGGCTCGAACCTCGGTCTAATCAAGAAGCGTGTGCTACGCACTGCTGCTCCTTCCCACCTGGCTACGGAGGCGCCCCTAAACCTTGAACAATATTTCTTAGTTGGTATGTAAAGCCTAGTAGCTTCCAAGATTAATTCTTTGAATGTTTCCCATTTTGAATTTGCCGTTGGTAACATCATCAGTTGGTCCCACCTATAGAATTTAAATACTGTCTCAGACCTATGTAGTCGCCTGTACGAAAGCAAAAACCCTTCCCTTTACCCTTGATGGTAATTACCTCTTTGAGTAAATCCCACTTGAGCACACTGTGATCACTGCCACCTAGTGGTTCCTTTATCTGCAGATTCTTAATGCATGAAGAATCACTTCTGATTATCAGATCAAGAGTATTACTCCCTCTATTTGCCTCCCGAACATGCTGATGTAGAAAACAATCATCCAATAAATCCACAAAAGCCTTGCTAGTGTGTGAGTGACCAACCCACAAATTCTAGTCAATATCTGGGAAATTAAAATCCCCCATTATAAGAGTCTCTGATTTACTGGCCCACTCTCTTTCCCTGTATAGTTTTTTATTATACTCATCAGAGGCATTAGGCCTATAACACACTCCTACTCTCAATTTTGATTTCCCAGTGCTTATGTCACACCAAACTGACTCGACACTGAACTGTCCAGCAATGTCGACTGGCTGCACTTCGTTGGATTTTATTTGTTTGTTAACTAATAGCATAACCCCTCCTCTCTTCCTAACCTGCCTATCTTTTCTGTACATATTGTACTCCCCAAATTCCAGTTCTGCATTCCTTATATCTGTGTGACACCATGTCTCTGATATCCCAACAATATCTGCCTTTGATGTTTTGACCAACACCTCAAATTCATCAAATTTATTTACTAAACTCCTAGCATTGGTGTACACGCAAGTATACATGCAACTGTTCCTATTCTTAGCTACCCTGACACAACCAATGTGTTTCCTTGTACCGCAATGACTCCCAGCAGTCTCTGAAATCCCCTTCATCTTGTTTTCCAGGCTGCTGCTCATTCCAATAGAAGCAGCGCAAGAATCACTTTCACCTCTGCCAGTGGCTACTGTTAATCTATTAGTCCGCGTATCCCTCCAATCTAGCAGTTTTTCAACCCATCTACCACTGCCTCAATAGCATCAGCAAATATCCTTGCACCCTTTCTATTTAAGTGTATCCCATCCCTGTAGAAGCAGTCTCTCCTTTTAATAAGCACAGACCAGGCTGAGAAAAATTCTACCCCTTGAGCCTTGCACAATCTCTCCATGGCCAAATTGATCGACAAAGCTCTCATCATCTCATACTCCCTCTTATCGTGTCTGGGCAGATTTGCAGACACTTTCAAATTCAACCCTAATTCATGGCTTTTTTTCAACAGTGACCTGTACTTGTTAAGTAATTCCACCGGTCTCCTACTCTTAATATAATTAGTGCCAGTGTGTACAACAATATCACCTTTTATACCCTTAAAATGTGATATCTGCTCTACAGCATCATCAACCGTTGCCCCTGCCAGACATAGCCTGGTCCCTGTTCCACCTATCACTTAAAGAATTTCAAATTTAAGAAGAAGTTTAAGTTCTGCTTTGAACTTTAAGAAGTTCAGGGAAGAACTAGACAAGTATTGCATTTGGAGTGAATTGATGGGTGAAATGTGAATTTTTTTTTGCTGATGCTATATAAGCTTGTTTTCTTGCATCGTTTTCCAATGCTATTGGAAGGGACCAGGAATTTCATTTCCTGCTGTGGATTATCATAGAAACAGAAACATGTGGGCTGTGAGAGATAACTAAGAGTAAGAACAGGCACATCTATACTTGCATGTACACCAATGCTAGGAATATAGTCAATAAAGAATTTTTCCCCCACCCCCAACTTCATGATGACCTTTTATGATGGAATGCAGACACTGTCAAGGCTAGAAAAGTGTTAACAGAAAGGACAGGAGAGGAGGGGGGGACCATTGTAATCTCCTTTCATAAAGGAGCCGACCGGGCTGGCCGAGTGGGTAAAGTACCTGCCCGGCAACCCAAAGGTCGCGGGTTCGATTCCCGCCTCGGGCTTGGATCAAAGTACTGCAAAAACCTTGGGAGGTGCAATATGGCCACAGAAGCCGATGCGCCAACAACTACCAAATCAAAAATCAACCTTTCATAAAGGAGACCTACAATGGTCTCAGACAGTTTTTAAATCTATACACGAGGAGTAAATAATGTTGTAAATTCTATCAGCAGCAAATTCTAAATGGAAAACTTTCTGGCAAATAAATATGGAGGCTCCCAGGCTTTTCATATCAACTAAGAGAAATGAATGGAATGCATATAAATTATCAGGTGATTCAGAAACCGATGGTAGATATAAAGTAGTCTGCAATCAATTCTTCCTCTTCATTTCTTCCTCTTGCTCAAATTATAAACTGAGGAGTCATAAATTCAAATTAAGGAAGGACAGTTGTAGAATATGTTTTGAAATTTGCCTTTGGCCAGCAGCTGGCTTATTTCTGGAAAAAACTTCCATCTGTCATTGTGGAAGTTGATAGCTTAAATAAATTCAAGATAGAAGTGGACAAACTTTCAGAGAGACTGGTTGCGTGAAATGTAATTTTTTTTTTTTTGGATGATGCCGTATAAGCTTGCTTTCTTGCATCATATGTCTCTACTAGTCTAATTCACAAAGAAGGTTAGGCAAGGTAGATGAGAAATCTTTGGCAAAGTATGCAAAGAAAAATAGAAGAGACTTCTTTATATATGTAAACAAAGACTTCAGCCTGGGATGATAATAGGGTGCCTTGTAAGCAAACACTCTGTATATGACATTTAAACGGCACTGAAGGTGGTTACTAAATGAATATAGTATATTTAGTGAATAGGCTAAATACACTAACTGAAAATAGCCACGTAGTAAAGTTAAAGTGTAAAGTGTGTTAGTTGTCTGACGGCACCAGGGGTTCCCCCCCCCCATCTCCGCATCATATTCTTTGTGAGTGACACAGAACTCTGTGGAGGCCAGAGATTTAAAAAGTGTGTGGGGAGTGGACTATTGTGTAGCGTTATGTTCTGTTGTTTCTCTGATCATTTAGCCATTGGGACCCACTGTTACCCACACTTCACCACGAGGAGGCAGGTCAGGCACCCAGTAGATTATTTAATTACTCTGGCAGGCTCCACCACTTAATTTCTGAGGATTTCAGTGGCAAGGCCTAAAAAAAAAAAAAAAAAAATGGGTGTACACTAGAATTTGGCCAAAAGAGATTTACAAGGAAACGGTAGAATTTAGATGTTGATTAAAATTTGCCGGCATTGTTAAGAGGTGTACTCTGTCAGTTTAGTGAGAGAAGGGGGAAGACTAAAGACTGGGGGATAAACAGGTAGAAGAATAGGGACGATAGCATTAGCATTAGTAGAGGCATATGATGCAAGAAAGCAAGCTTATGCAGCATCAGCAAAAAAAACCCCTTCCACTTCACCCCTCCATTCGTTCGAAATACCTGTTCAGCTGAGCCTTAAATTTATTTATGCTATCAACTTCCACAACAAGGGACGGAAGTCTGTTCCACCAACCAACTACCCACTGGCTAAAGGCAAATTTCCGCACATCTATCCTACATCTGTCTTTCCTCAATTTGAATTTATGCCCTCTCAGGTGATTATTCTGAGCAAGAGGCAGTATCCCATCAGCATTGAGCATGCTCAAACCATTCAAGGCTTTCAACACCTCTATCAGATGACCTCGCCAGTGCCTAGTCTCCAGACACTGTAATTTGCAAAACTTAAACCTTTCTTCGTAAGAGCAACCCTTCTTTCTGTTTACTAACCTTGTTGCCCTTCTCTGTACTCGTTCCAGCAGATCTACATCCTTCTTGAAATGAGGCCTCCAGACCTGTATACAGTGCTCAAAGTGCGGCCCTGACCATTGCCTTATACAAGGGAATAATCACCTCCCTATCCCTGCTAGAAAACGTCCTGTATATCAATGACAAGACACCATGAGTTACTCTTGCAGCCCGTCTGCACTGCTCAGAGAACTTCATATCTGCCTGCACAATTACCCCCAGGTCCTTTTCATTCTTTTCCACTGTCAGTGTAGTACCACAGAGTTGATACGTTTCTCTGGGGTTGCTGTTTCCCATATGTAGTACTTTACATTTGTCAATGTTAAACTTCATTTGCCACCTCTCAGTCCATCTGCTCAACCTTTCCAGATCCTGTTGCAGCAGCATAGCGTCAGTAGTGTCCTTAACAACCCTGCCAACCTTTGTATTGTCTGCAAACTTGGACATTAAGCTTGATATACCATCATCAATATTATTTATAAATACAGAAAACAACAATGGACCCAACACCGAACCCTGAGGGACTCCACTAATAACATTAGTCCATGACGAGCAGTGTCCATTAATTACCACTCTCTCTGTCTTCTGCCACTCAACCATCCCTTTATCCATAGCAACAATTTGCCACCAATGCCACACTGCTCCAATTTGTGCAGCAGTCTTCCATGTGCAACAGTATCAAAAGCCTTTCTAAGATCCAAATATATAATATCAAAGTTATTCCGTGCATCCAATTCTTTTGTGACTACATCATAGTATCCAATCAAATTGATCAGGCAAGACTTCCCCTTAACAAAACCATGCTGTGTCTGAGCTATAACTGAATTCTTGTCAAGATGATCCTGCAGTGCTTTTTTAACCAGTGCTTCCATTAATTTTCCTGGAACAGAAGTTAAACTCACAGGTCTATAATTACTTGTGTCAGCCTTTGATCCTCCTTTGTGAATTGGGGTTACATTTTCACATCTCCAGTCTGTGGGTACCTCCCCTGAGTCCAAGGAAGCTCTCATAATTATGGCTAACGGATTGCTTACTTCCTTTGCTGCCTCCTTTAATATAACTGGATAGATCCCATCCACCCCAGGTGCCTTTCTTGTATTTATCTTCAACAATTTCTCCTCTGCTTTACTCTCAATTATTACAAGATCATCTAGCTCACTGCCAGTATTTACTTCGTCTATGGCATTCCTCTTCCTGAATAACTCCTCATGTGTGAATGTAGATGCAAAATATTGATTTAGTTTGTTAGCTACCTGAGCAGGATCATGAACAGTTGAACCATCGATATCAAGTGGACCAATCTGATTCATCCCCTTCCTGCTAGAGTTTACATAAGTAAAGAACTCCTTGCTGTTTTTCTTTGCATCCCTTGCCAAAGATTTCTCGCAATCTGCCTTTGCCTGCCTAACCTCCTTTGTAACTTGGTTGCAGATCAACTTATATCTATCATAGGCTTCTTTGTTACATGTTAATTTATATGTATCCCATGCATTTTTCTTCTCTGCCATAGAGTAGGCATATCCAAAGAGGTCAGTGGAGACGAGCCCTACCAGGCGAAGTATAGGGGTAGGCAGAGAGGAGACAGAGACCTGTCTCCTTCCCGTCCTACGTGGGAATGGGGTTTTAAAGGGAACCGGGTTAGAGTACCCAGTTCAGATCGCGAATGGCGTGTCGGCAGCAAAGCGGCATAATGTCTTCGTCTGTGTCATGTCAAATCTGGTAGGAAGGTCAAGCTGCTCATCCCGCTCTGGGGGGGGATATGTTAGTTGGCAGTGGGGAACTTACCAGGCAAAGGGGTGGGAGAGACACATTTACTTCATTCATAATCTCTATTTTCACTCTACTTGCATTCTATTTTTATACTTTTTTTTTTAAATACTTTTTTCTTATATTTTATATATATATATTTTTTTTTTTCTTCTTTTTTTTTATTCTTTCTTTCAAGTTTCATATATATATTTTTCCATTTTTCATTTACACTCATTCGTCTTTTTCTCACACACCAGGGGGGGGGGATGAAATGATGTGTAATGTAAATTTAAATACTAATTAAAACTAGGATTAGTGTGTACTTAACTGTGGCATTTATTGTTTGTATTCTTTTTCTCACACACTTACAGTTTCATTCATTCTTCTGGCTTTTATTTCATTTATTCAACTCTTGCTTTCTGCACTGCCCTCTCTTGGCACCTCATCTTACTTTTATTCTTCAGTTGCCATGCAGGCCTAGCCACAAGTTTTTTGCAAGCCAGGGGAGAATGCAGTGATAGTGTTTGTGTTGTTAGTCAATGTTTGTTAGTATATATAAAGTAATGTAAGTTATTTTTAACTTTGTATTCTTTCAGCCAATTACATTTGCTCTTCCACTCATTTTTTTCACCAAAATTGCCATTTATTCCCTTTTACCATAATTCCTAGTTCACTCAGTGCCCGGCCGATCAGGCTAGCTGGGTGGGGTAAAATGCCTGCCTGGCAACCCAAAGGTCACGGGTTCGAATCCCGCCTCGGGCTTGGATCAGAGTACAAAATTCTAAAACCTTGGGAGGTGCAATATGGTCACAGAAGCCGATGCGCCAAAAAAAAAACTAACATAACTAACAACTCAGTGCCCAGCCTATTCATTCTGTCTTTCATTTTCATTCATTCATTCTTCTTTCATTCTACATTGCATCCCTTTGCTACTAGCTTACTGATATTTTTCAGCTAATCTGCTTCCCCTACGTGGTTACTTATTTGGCATGGGGTCCCAGGTTCCTACACATGGCAGGGTAGTCCTGGGGAGGTTTGTCCTGTCAGGTTTCTGTTAGGGTGCAGAATACTGCTATCCTGACAGTTTTTAAGTCATCGTCTGGGCATGGTGGGAAACTTAGGCAATTTTATCTTTTAAACAATAACAATTATTGATTATTGTTTAATTGCTGGGGGGCTGAATTGCCATTCTTTGAATAGTTCTGTGCATTTTGAATACTTTCTGTGTGAAAGATGTAAAGGCTTTATAATTTTCCTCTTCTATGATGAACAGATGTTCTTCTCCCCTGGGAAGGGGCCAATCTGTGCTATTAGCTCTGTTCTGGGGATGTCATATATTATACATTCATATAGAATGTGTGCCCAGTCTTCACTCTCGCCATAAGTGACAGTTTGGATCATCAGTCAGGCCTAAGGAGGTTAGTTTTGCCTTTAGGGAGCTGTGACCTGTCAATATATATATTGTTTTGGGCTAACAATTGCCACCATTTTGGTAACCAGATCTCTGGTTTCCTGCTCCCACTTTGTTTGCCGTAGCTCATGGAGCTGTGTGGCTTTTTTTTTTTTTTTTTTTTTTCATCATTGAAGGTGTTGGTTGTATCAAGGACTATCCCCAGAAATTTTGTGGGCAGCCCTTTTTAAATCTATAATATAAGCCTCTTTTGGCTACTTCCAGGTAAAGTGGGAGAGCTCTGGCCAGCAACTGTAGCGCAGGTGTGCTTACTGTGCGACATGCTCTGGTAATAGTGAGTAGTATTGCCCTTTGTATCGATTCTAATTTATTTCTATTTCTTACTATGGCCAAGCGGGTGAACCACGCACTGGCTCCATAGGTGATAACAGGTAGGAACATTGCACGGTATATGATTACCAGGGTCTTTCTTTTGAGCCCCCAGTCTGCTTGACTGATCCTGGCAATCATACCTGCATAATTTCTCACTTTCTTCACCAAGTAGATCAAATCGGGGTAAAAAGTTAATTTTGAATCAAAGACCACTCCAAGATATTTTAGTTCTGTTACCATTTTTATAGTGGTTGTGTTAATTTTGATTTGTGGATGTCTTCTTATAGCCACGTGGTATAAGAGTGGATATTTAGACCAAAAAGAAATGACTTTGAAGACTGAGCCCTCAACACATCAAGAGCTAACCAATGGATCCAACAACCCATCAATAATGGCCAAATACATTAATGATGGGCTAGCCAAATGCATGTAATGGAATTGTTGTGGAACACTGTTCATTTCAGTGTTCCACAACAATTCCAATTCATGGCATTCCATTGCTGATGACATCAAGGCCCCGCTCTACAGGCACAAGCCATTTTGTTCCATGTTTGCAGGAACATATTTAAAAGCAAATGCAAATGGGCATCTGCTATGTGGAATATCAGCCTAAAATGCAAAGACATGATAGGGGATGGTCCTGCTGATGGTGGAATGTCCATCCTTGTGCACAATTATACCCCTTTCCCAAATATTTGCTCTTACTCTCAGTATGGAGGCAGTTGCTATTTGCCTCTTTTTAGAATTCCTCTTAACAACCTCTTCTGTATATTTGCCACCTGGGTTTAATTTCTGCTGTGCAGACCTTGATTGTCTTAGCATGCTACTGCCTGTTCCATTTATCTTATTAGAACTTAATACTTAATGGACATAATCTCTCTCCCCCTTTTACTGTGGGGCGGTGCAGACACACAAATGAGCAGCCGTAAAATAGAGCACATGCTGAAAAATAATGTAAATTCCTCCCCCACCCTCCCTTCCCCATAAATTTGTGAATGAACACCTTTTTGTGTTCACCTTTACCATGTGTTCAATGCCATTGAATTCTCTGTTTGCTTCTCTTCTCTTCTGCTTTGTTATATGGGAGGTTATAGAAAATCCCTATGCAAGTGAGAAGAAAGGATCTCAGAACAGATAGCAGTGAAGTGATTTTTGTTCTGAAAGAGAAAATCAAGGATATCTCATTGGAAGGGCAACAAGTTTGATAAAGGCTGTCCTTGAAACATCTGGCACAGTTTGACATTACAAGAGTCAGCCAGGAGTCCATGAATGATGCAGTTAATATAATACAGAAGTTATTGTCCATGCAACAGCAGTTGCAATTCTGATAACATCTGTGTGGTTCCATCATTTCTCAAATCTTGGTGGAATTCAGAATGAACAGCACCAAGAAAAGCCCAAAACATGGCATTCTTTAACTTGTGTTAAAGCATATTTTCAATGTCAGAAGCAAAGGGAATCTTGGATGAGTTTTACTTCATCCATAACACAGTCTACTAGCTCAAAGTAGTCTTTGATAAGATCTGGAAGATGAAGGGAAACTACACCATGACCTTAGAGGCCAATGGATGTGCAGTTGCAGATCTTAATACAGTTGCAATACTCTAGGGGAAACATTTGCAAAAAATCTCTGCTGTAACATTATTCTCACCAGAGTTCCTGGCTTAACAGGGAGGAAAAGTGAGAAACATGCATTAAACTTCTTCCCAAGGGGGGCTTGAACCATATAATAAGCCCCTTTTACGCAGAAAGAGTTAAGTTCAGCATTCTTACTTACAGAAGCAAGTGCTGTCAGGCCAGACTACCTTCACTAAAAAATGACGGAACTCCTCCTAACACAACCTAAAGATCAAAAGAATTTCCAGAATCCACACAAAAAGCAATTGTCCTTGCCTTCCTGACACCAGGAAAAGGATCCTAAAAATCTAAGTAATCATTATCCCATCACTCTGACAAGCTGTTTGCATACGATTCTGGAAGTATGATAATTTCCCAATTTTATGTTATTTAGAAACACACAGCCTCCTTTCTACTCCTTTCCAATTGCTTCCAGGAAACAGGTATACTTCAGATCAGAGTGTACCTGTTTCTTTGGAAGCTTCATGATGCTTTTATAAAATCCAAATATCTTATATCAGTTTTATTTGATATTGAAAAAGAAAAGTGTATAGCACAGCTGAGTGATTTGGCATGCTACAAGACCTGCATAACTTTCAGTTATGCAGGTTAGTTATGCAGATTACCACTAATAAGTTATGCATAACTGCATAACTTATTAGTGGTAATCTTCCTGTTTTTATGAGACGCTTACTGTCTAATTGTCATTTCAAATTTGTTTATGATCCAGGAATGTTTTGCCAAGTGGAGTGAGTTCCACAAGGATCCATTCTAAGTGTCACCCTTTTCACAATCAAAATAAACTATCACAGAACACCTTCCACTATCTCCAAACAGTGCCCTCTGTTTTGATTATTTTACTATATTTTTTGTCTTTCATGCCATATGAGGGTAGAAAGGTAACAGCAAAAAGCCATTGGTCATCTTGCATCCTGGACATTGGCTAATGGGTTCAGGTGTTTGTTACAGAAGACCGTTTTGTATGCACTTCTCTTTTAAATGAAATCTTCATTTTGACCCTGGATTAAGGCTTTGGCGAAACATGATCCCACTGATAGCAGAAATCAGATTCATAGAATTTATTTTTGACAAGAAGCTGAGTTTTCTCTGATATGTCTTTCATCAGCTAAGGACAAAGTTCCCAAAAGGGCTTAACATTCTTTGTGCCCTTTCCTCAGTTCGTGGTGTGTCAATTTGTGCATCTTACTGTACCTTCACCATGCTCTTTTCTGCTCTAAACTTGACTAGTTTTCAGATAAATGCTCTGCTAGAGATAGTGCACTTCACTGACTAAATCCTGTTCACTATCAGGTAATCCACATTTTCACTTGTACATTTCTTATCTCTCCTTTCCAAAGCATTTATGTTGAAGCAAAGGAACCATCTCTCTCTCTCTCTCTCTCTCTCTCTCTCTCTCTCTCTCTCTCTCTCTCTCTCTCTCAGTGGTTTACTATACAAGAACACTAAGTCTTAATTGTTTATATAGTAATGTCAGAAGTGTTGTCAATAAAATGAATGAATTCGAACTGCATTAGGACAAGTAACGCTGACATAATGGGGCTCACGGATATGTGGTGCCATCCAGAAATAGGGGATGTTGTTGTTGTTGTTATTTGGTTTTTAGGAGCATTAGCAACTAAGGCCATATTGCTCCGAGGATATGCGGTGGTCATTCCCTGACCTTTCCGCATCCTCTGTATTTGGTGGTCACGGGCTCGAACCCCGGTCTAATCAAGAAACGTGTGCTACGCACTGCCACTCCTGCCCACCTGGCTACGGAGGTGCCAGAAATAGGGAATGATGAGTTTCAGTACAGTATATATAATGTATTTAGGAAGGATGAAAGCCTCTACATGCAAATGGAATAGGGAAGTAAGCGTGAATATCTTAATATGAGTGATTTTAATATGCCTCTAATTGATTGGAACAAACGGGAAGGAAACTCAACATGGGGGACAAAATTTTTAAATCAACTAGATGATTGTTATTTGTATCAATGCCAGGGAAAGTACTGGGGAAAATAATATTCTAGATCTGATCATCATCCATGAACCAGATGACATAGTGGGGCTGACAGTACGGAACCAGTAGTAGTAGGACATGATCATGGAGTTCTACGGCAGACGATGAAGAGAGAGGTAGCAGTAGTTAAAGGCAAAGGAATGAGTTATAATTTTAGGAAAGGAAATTATGATGGCTTAAGGTGCTACATGGCCTCTATTAACTGGGTAGATATCTCAGAGAGCGAATGCAATTGAATTATGGTATACCTTTAAAACATTAATCACAGAAGCCTTGAATGGAAATTTGATGGATCTTGCTATCCATCAAAGGATTTGATGGATAGCAGGATGGCTTCAGGGAAGGAGGCAGAGGGTTGTGATAAATGGTTTTTCCCCAGATTGGGTTAATGTAAGAAGTGAAGTTCCCCAAGTATATCTACCCTTAAAAATATATTCCATGAGGAGGATTCCAAATTAGATGAATAATGAAGTTGCTGGATCATTTAGATTACTTGAGAAGAAAAAGATGGCATGGAAAAGTAGCAGAGTAATAACAAGTAGTGATGTCTATAACAGCAACTAATTTATCTGTAATTGTTCCACAGAAAAGATTAGGCTGGCAATGGCAGATTATAAGAAATCACTGGCAAAGAGAGCAAAGAGTGGGGATAAGGAATTCTTCACATAACATAAATGAAAAGAAGAGAAGGACTAATCGGATCAGACCCTTATGTAATGGATGTGGGATGGTATTAGATACCCTAGCTGATGTTGCAGATGAATTCAACATTGACTTTTCATCAATATTTACAGAAGAAAAACTCTTTTTGTCAATAAGAAATTATGGGGGTGAAGTTGAAAAATGTGGAATTAATGATATTGAAATGACACATGATTATTTAATAAAAAACTTTTTAGCCTACGGGTGAGTCTACAATTTTAAGGGAGATGGCAAGTAAGTGCATTCAAACATTAAGGCTAATTATGAGAGCATCAATGGACTCAGGAGACAGAGAGAGAGATTTAATTGGATTGGAAAAGTGCCAATGTATCACTAATATATAAAGGCGGTTCTAAGGGTGTAGTGGGAAATTACTGACTGGTCAGTCTAACTTCAATAGTAGGGAAAATCGTGGAGGCAATGATCAAGGGTGGAATTCAGGATCATTTAGATAGAAATGGAATTCTGAAGGATATAAAGCACTGCTCTGTAAAGGGAAAATCATGTTTAACAAATATGATTAGCTATTTTAACAGGGTTTCTCATGAGCTGGATTTAGGGAATAATTTTGACATTGTTTCTTTAGATTTCAGCAAAGCATATGACAGTCCCATCATCATCTCACATGAGCAATTACTTTATGAGTTGGAACAGGTCAGAATCACAGGGAAAATCCTTTGATGGATAGCAGGATGGCTTCAGGGAAGGAGGCAGAGGGTTGTGATAAATGGTTATTCCTCAGATTGGGTTAACGTAAGAAGTGAAGTTCCCCAAGGATCAGTATTGGGACCATTGTTAGTTTTGATTTTCTTAAATGACATCAATGAAGGGATGGAGGGCGTGATGTCTAAATTTGAAGATGATGTAAAGGTCTGTAGAGTAGTTAATGATCACCGCCAAGCAGAGCTTCTTTAGAGTGACCTAAATACACTTTGGGGATGGTCAGAAAAGTGGCAGCTATTCTTTAATTCAGAAAAATGCAAGGTCTTGCACCTGTGGAACAGTAACTCCAAAATAACTTATACACTTGGTGCAGTTGAACTACAGTCAGTAGTGGAAGAAAGGGATTTGGGAGTTACGATATAGTCAGACATGAAGTTCTCCAAGAATTGTAGACAGGTTGCAAGGAAGGCCCACGCTGTCCCATTGATGGTTTATCGAACATTTGTTAGTAGAGATAAGGATGTCATAATCCCATTATATAAGGCTATTATATATTGCTCTAAACTTGACTAGTGTCCAGATTAATGCTTCAGTGATGTCTGTGCACCTCACTGACTCAATCCAGTTAGATCACACTTGGAACATTGTGTTCAAGTATGGAGACTGCACCTGAAAAAGATATCAAGCTTCTTGAAAGGGTCCAAAGACTTCGAATATGTGGGTTGCACAGCTTGGAAACTAGACACCTTAGTGGAGACTTGATTGAGGTGTTTAAGGCTCTGAGAGGCAAAAGTAAAATGAATGAGGATGAAATTTTCATGGTTATAAAAGATATTAGAACTACGCACCATAAATTCAAGTTACATGGGTGGTAGAGGCTGACAGTTTGGGGAAATTTAAAAGTCAGCTGGATAGTTACCTATGGGAAGAGGGAGATGCATAGTTAGTTTATTCCATTTCTTTTATTATTTATTAATTTTATTATTATTATTATTTTATTTATTTATTATTATTATTATATATATTTTTTTGGTTGGTGCAGAATGAGCCTTAGGCTTCCTTGCATCATATGGCCATTACTAATACCTACACCATTCTCTTTTGATGTGTGTGTTCACTTTACTGACTCAATCCAGTTCACCCTCAGGTAATCCATTTTTATTTGTTCATTTCTTACTTCCCCATTCCAAAGTGTTTATGTTGAAGCAAAGGAATGCACTTGTCTTTGCAGTTTGCTTTTAAATTGAAATCAACTCTGCCAATGAAATCAAAAGTGATGCCTACATGGGCTTGCCCAACAAACCAATATAGACATCAGTATTTTTAGCCATGATGGGAAAGTCTGTACAATTCTCATTTGGCTGCCAACTGACCCTTTGGTATTTGAATTGAAAGAGCTGCCTAAGTCAGCTAAACATGATGGTTGACATGTTGTCTAATAACTTAAACAAATCCTTCCATCATGGCATGCTGTGCTCTCAACCTGTGACTTCTTCCTTAAGACCTGGGGTAAGGCTACCACACAACATTGTATTTTCTGGCAATCCTTTGCAACACATCAATTAACATATTCTGACTTCCTGCCCGTCTATATAGATGGCCCAAAGTCAGAATCATAAGCCGGATCAGCATCAAAAATACCACACAGAAAATCTTTTAGAGAAAGTGATATCCAGCCAGATTTCACAAGAAAGCACCATATATATATATATATATACAGTGGATTCTGGTTATTTGAGACACATCGGGACTAGTGCACTTTGGCCCGATTAAGCAGCTGCCCCAGCTATGCGAAGTTTCACGTAAATAGTTAAAAATACAGTGGACCCCAGCTTTCTGATTCACTGTATGATCAAATCACATTACGATGGACTCACCATAGTAAAATACTGTTCACTAAACAATATGTAGTAAACGCCGGTCATTGTGATCACGTTTGTGAATTGAATTTTAATTCTATTAAACTGCAATTCTAATAAGCGAAAATCAGAGATATATTATCCACAGGCTCTAAAAGTAAAGATATATTAAACACAAATTTACACTTTATTCCTTTACCAATTAAAAAAATAAACGATACGTGAAAATCTGAAGGATATTTTCCACAGATCAGCAAAATAAAAATAAATTTATGCTTACGTTCATAGCTTAATTAATATGTACTGTAATATGTACATACTAACTAGTTGATATTTCTATTCACTGACATTTGAGGGTGGGACATTAAAATTTAAAACAGTAAGAAAAGATAACAAAGAACACGGCATGCACAAATTTCAACTAACACGATATGTGCAAGTTAGAATGGAGTAACAAGCTACAAAGCTTAAAAAATTGGAACGAAGAGAATATTCTGAAAATTTATTTATGTTTTTTATATGATTGAAAATTTCATGGAAGGGGAAACATGTTTCACCTTAATAACGTAAAAACCCAGAGAATTCCAGCTATCGGTATTATTGCTAATGCAATAAGATCGAAATTTACTTCCAGTTTATAATAGATTGCACTAACAGAAAAGCCTAATAAACCGAAAACTGCTAATTGTTTTTATTGTTTTATGGTCGTGACCTCCAGAAATCCAACCGGACCACATGGTATGGTCAGAGACAATTGTAGGGCAGTCTCCTGCCCCAGTTAAACGGCATGTTTCTCAATTAAGCGAAGAAAACCCTGGCTATTTTCTTGATTAGGTTCTGTTGTTTAAGATTTGTCCCAAATAAACAGCTGCTTCGATTAATTGGTGGCCCAAATAACCGGAATCCACTCTGTGTGTGTGTGTGTGTGTGTGTGTGTGTGTGTGTGTGTGTGTGTGTGTGTGTGTGTGTGTGTGTGTGTGTGTGTGTGTGCACACATAGGCAGATAGATAAGATAAGTGTATGAGTGCCGATCTGACCAGTGTGGCTACAATGGAGAAAATTAAAAGTGCCTGAAAAATAAAAGCAGATTACCTAAAAAAATTATATAAATAAAATTAAATGAAAATATATAAATGGTATTTAATGCTGTAGATTTTAACTACATCATCATCAAGAGCCAGCAGCCAAAACCAAAGAAAACACAGCAATTAGCAAGGCCTCTGTTTCTGTTATGATGTAGATGTGGCAGACAGGAAAAGTGAGAAAACTTATACATTGTAGCTGACCTGGCAGAGACCAAAAATAAAAAGAAATAAAAGACAAAACCAAAATAATACTAAAATAAATAACAATTAAAATGCAAAATTAAGCTAAAATTAAAACCGATTGATTCCAATTAAAGGAAAAATTAAAACCAATTGATTCCAGTTAAACAAAAGATTAGTGAATAGCAAACAGCCCTAATTGAATTTTGATAAAGAAAGCGAAATATCAGGATATGACAACTTACTGTTGAACTGAGTGAAGCGAACATAACAGGGCTGGAACGGAGACCAAAGAAGTAAGCCTATAGTTCCCAGCAAATTTATAACAGCTAAGGTAACCCGAAGTATGGGGGGAGGAAGCTGTGAATTGATCAAAGTGAACTGTACACGTATATGGTCCTCCATCGAGATAGGGCATAATGGTGAGTCTATTCATTTTATTTATAATTTAATTGGTCCAGTATTGTAGTTGGTTTTTGTTTCATTTCTAAGTGATATTTCAGACAGTTTAGACCAGATGCTAGTCAGACAGTAGTATTAAATTTCATATAAATTGGCATATTCAAAAATATTTGTGATTTGATATATTTTGGCCCTTTTTAAATTATTTTTTTGTAAGTTTCCTTGTCTAATATCCTCTACTTCATTCCCCCCCCCTTTTGTTTCGTTTTACATGTATGTTTAGTTAATTTTCACACCACTGGTTTGCCATGCTATTGACGTTCAATTTAATTTGTATTTGAATTTCAATTCATTTTAAATTAATCAATTCAATTTAAATTAATCCATAAAATTAATTTTATTTTATTAATTTTTCGTTTCTTAATTTTCATCTTATTTTAATTAGTTAATTTTTCAAATTACACACACACAAAAACACACAATATACAGCCACTCTCCAACTTATGTAAGGATTGAGTCTCGGAACTCTATGTAAGTCTGAAATTCCCTAAATTCTTATGCAGCACTCGCAAATTTGATTGAAGAAAAAAGAAATGTTCGATGAATGTATAAATAGAATTATTTATTCAAATTTTTTATTTCATGTGCACGAAAAATTACAGAAGCATACAAAATTACAAAAATTTCAAAATTATTTCCAGATCCTGATGCAGCAGCATACTGTCATTACTAATATTAACAACCCTGCCAACCTTTGAACGATCTGAAAACTTTGACATTAAGCTTGATATATTTTTATCAATATCATTGATAAACATACAAAAGAACAATGGGCCCAATAATATTGATTCTTCTTCCTAGCCTCTAAAGTTAATCTTCATACTACTTTATTGTGCTCTTCAAGATGTCCAGCAAGCTCTATAATTCTTCATTATTAACAATTAATATCTAGTCATCAGCAAATCTGCATAACTGCATTGTAATATAAGTTTAAGGTTATAATTTTGTACAGAAATGGAAATTTTATTGAAATTGAATTGAATTGAATTGAAATTGAATTGAAATTGCTAATGGGAGTGCTGATGTTTGTGAAGCAAAGAGGTATGGCACATGATATTGCCAAGGGGGATGTCTTTGTGTGTACGCGATGTAAGGAGTGTGAGGAAATCAAACGACAAGACAGCGTTATTATGGGCCTATATGAGAGTTTGAAGGACAGGGTGGATGCCCTCTAAGGATGTAAATTGAGGGGACCATCAATTTCTCTGCTCCCCACATCAATGCCACAGCTTGCACTTGAATGACACAGAACACAGCAGCAACCTCCAAGGCAGAATGCGCTGGTCCCACAGTAACTAGTAGTTGTCGGTGACTCTGTTGTCAGTGAAACAGGTAACATATTGTGTAAAAAGGATAGGTGGAACAGACAGACCAGGGTATGTCTGCCACGGGCAAAGGTTGATGTTGTAGAGCAGATATCATCTTTTAAGGGCACAAAAGGTGATATTGTTGTACATGTTGGCACTAATGATATTAAGAGTAAGAGACCAGAAGAATTACTTAAAAAGTACAGGTCACTGTTGAAAAAAAGCAGTGAATTAGGATTGAATTTGAATGTGTCTGCAATTCTGCCCAGACACGATAGGAGGGAGTATATAATGAGGGCCTTCTTGATCAATTCGGCCCTGGACAGATTGTGCAAGGCCCAAGGGGTAGAATTTTTCTCAGCCTGGTCTGTGCTTGCCAACAGGAGAGATTGCTTCTACAGGGATGGGATATACTTAAATAGAAAGGGTGCAAGAATATTTGCTGATGCTATCAAGGCAGTGTTAGGTGGGTCGTAAAACTGCTAGCTTCAGGGGATACACGGACTAATAGATTAACAGTAGTCGCTGGCAGAGGTGAAAGTGATTCTTGCACTGATTCTATTGGAATGAGCAGCAACCTGAAAAACAAGATGCAGGGGATTTCAGAGACTGCTGGGAGTCATTGCGATACAAGTAAACACATGGGTTGTGTTAGGGTAGCTAAGAATAGGAACAGATGCATGTATACTTGCGTGTACACCAATATTAGGAGTTTGGTAAATAAATTTGATGAATTTGAGGTGGTGGTCAAAACATCAAAGGCAGATATTGTTGGGATATCAGAGATGTGGTGTCACACAGATATAAGGAATGCAGAACTGGAATTTGGGGAGTACAATGTGTACAGAAAGGACAGACAGGATAGGAAGTGAGGAGAGGTTATTATGCTATTAGTTAAGAAACACACAAAATCCAAGGAGCTACAGCCAGTTGACATTGCTGGAAAGTGCCCTGTCGAGTCAGGCTGGTGTAACATAAGCACTGGGAAATCAAAATTGAGAGTAGCAGTGTGTTTATAGGACTAATGACTATGATGAGTATAATAAAAAACTGTACAGGGAAATAGAGTGGGCCAGTAAATCACGCTGCGTTATAATGGGGGATTTTAATTATTTCCTGGATATTGACTGGAATTTGTGGGTTGGTCACTCACACACTAGCAAGGCTTTTGCGGATTTATTGGATGATTGTTTTCTACATCAGCATGTTCGGGAGGCAAATAGAGGGAGTAATACTCTTGATTTGATTATCAGTAGTGAGTCTTCATCCATTAAAAATCTGCAGATAAAGGAACCACTAGGTGGAGTCATCACAGAGTGCTCAAGTGGAATTTACTCAAAGAGGTAATTACCATCAAGGATAAAGGGAAGGGTTTTTGCTTTCGTAAAGATGACTACGGAGGTCTGAGACAGTATTTAAATTCTATAGGTGTGACCAACTGATGATGTTACCAACAGCATATTCAAAATGGGAAGCATTCAAAGAATTAAAGTTGTACAGATGGGCTGAGAAGTGGCAACTGAAGTTTAATATTAATAAATGCAACGTACTGCGTATGGGTAGCAGTAACTCCAGAGAAATGTGCCAACTGGGTGGTTTTACATTCCGGATAATGGCGAATGAAAGAGATCTGGGGATAATTATGAAATCAGATATGAAGTTTTCTGAGTAGTACAGAGAGGTTGCCAGAGTAGATCATGGGGTATTGTCAATGAAAAAGGAATTTTGCTAGCAGGAATAAGGAGGTGATTACTCCTTGTATAAGGCAATAGTGGCCACACCTTGAGTACTATGCACAGGTCTGGAAGCCACACTTTAGGAAGGATGTAGAATTGTTAGAACGAGTACAGAGAAGGGCAACAAGACTGGTTAGAGGGAGCCAAGGAGTGCTCTTATGAAGAAAGACTTAAGTTCTGCAAATTGCAGCATCTGGAGACTAAGAACCTGTGAAGTGATCTGATTGAGGTGTATAAGGTATTGAATGGTTTGAGTAGACTCAATGCTGATGAGATTCTTCCTCTTGCTCAGATTAAAACCTGAGGGGCCAGAAACTGAAATTGAGGAAAGACAGTTGTCAAATAGATGTGTGGAAATTTGCCTTTAGCTAGTGGGTGGTTAATTGCAGGAACGTCCATCTGTCGTTATGGAAGTTGATAGCTTAAATAAAGTCAAGGAAGAAGTGGACAAACTTTTGGAGCGAAAGGATGAGTGAATTGGGAAGGGTTTTTTTTTTTTTTTTTTGCTGATGCTGTATAAGCTTGCTTTCTTGCATCATATGCTTCTACTAATGCTAATATAATATGGAATAACATTGGAACAAGTCGACAGATACAGATACTTGGAAAGCATAATGCCAGAAAATCGAAAAACTCTGGAAGAAATAAAAACAAGAATTGCAATGTGCATAATCTTGGAGAGAATATAGGCTTAGTGGTTTGCGATAAAAATATTATGTTATTATTATTAGCCATATGGTGCAAGGAAGCCTGAGGCTTATGCTGCATTAGCCAAAAAAAAAAAAAATTTCTGAATTACCCAGAGAGAGAAGTAAGAAGTAGAAGGGAATCACCAAGAAAGAGAAGAATGATGATATCCATCTCAGGACCCTAGGTGTGCCAAGCCCATACTCACCAGATGTGAGCCCCTGGGATCATTTTGAAAGGGGTTCGCAAGTCAAAAAAAGGTTGGGAACTTCCGCAGTACACGAATGATGTTTTCATTAAAGTATACTAATTTCCTGGAGGAAATTAGTATACTGCACTCTGTTTCCATGTAAGTTAACACCAGAAGGGTAAAGGGCTTCACACAATAATGATATAATGTATATTAATACATTCCAGTATTAATGTATAAATCATTGTATTTTTTTTTTTTTTTATGTGAACCCCAAACACGAGAGGTATTAGAACCTAGTACCGTGCTTGGCTTGGAGGTTGAGAAGACTAAAGAAGATATTTGTTGACATTGGACTTGAACTTCTGTAGATTGTAATTTTCAGGAAATACGTATGAAGGAAGGTTGTTCCAGAAAACGGCAGTTGAATGAATAAATGAGGAAGATGAAAAGTTGGTTCTGCGGGTTTGAAGTTAGACAGTAAATGGATGTTGGCTGGTGGTGGCACGTGTTCAGAGTGTTTTGAAAGAGAGAGCGAGAATTATAGAAGCCAATTCGGAAGAACAGTGCCCATAGAAGTATCTGTAGAAGAGGCATGCAGCAGAAACACTACGTCTATGAGAAAGCGAGTGGAGAGACTCTGTTAGAGATGAATCATTAATTAACCTAACTGCCCTCTTCTGAATGGAATCAATAAGCCTGAGAGAGGTTTTGGGGGCACCACCCCAGATGTGGGAACAATATTCCATGGCAGGGCGGATTTGCAATTTATACAGAGTGAGCAGCTGTTTGGAAGAAAAGTAACGCCGAGAGCAAAACAGAAAACCAAATTTTTTAGATGCAGAGGAAGCAATATTTGTAATGTGCTTGTGCCAAGAGAGATTAGAAGTCAGGGTAATCCCCAAAAGAGATATATCATTTTGCCTAGAAATCGGAGTGTCACTAAAGATAAGCATAGGAGCAGAAGAATCCTTTTTGCGAGATATAAGACAAGACTGAGTTTTAGAAGGGTTGAAATCAACTAAGTTGTCTTTGCCCCACTGGAGAATTACCTGAAGATCGGCATTTAAGGAATTAGTAGCAGATTTACGAGAAGTTGAAGCTGATTGAGCAGGACAAGGTTTCTCAAAATGGAAAGTTGAATGCAATCTGCTATCATCGGCAAAACTATGGATAGAATTGCCAGTAAATGGAAGAAGGTCATTAATATAGAAGAGGAAAAGAGTGGGGGAAAGAACTGAACCTTGGGGGACACCAGCATTAGTGGAGAAGTTAGAAGACAGAGAGCCATCTACCATCACCCTCAGTGAGCAATCAGAGAGAAAACTGGATAACCAATTACTAAAAACAGTTGGCAAACCATAATATGGAAGCTTGTTTAGAAGACCTTTATGCCAAACACGATCAAAAGCCTTTGAGATGTCAAGAGCAACTACTTGTGTTTCACCGAACTTTTCTATTGAATTAGTCCATAAATGGGTAACATAAGCCAGAATATCACCAGTGGATCGGCACTGACGGAATCCATACTGGCGATCGTTGATCAGACAGAAGGTTTCTAGGTAGTTTAAGAGTTGGTGGTTAATTGATTTCTCCATTACTTTAGAAAAAGTAGAAGTAATTGCAATGGGACGATAATTGGATGGGAGGGATTTGTCACCCTTTTTAGGAAGTGGCTGGATATGAGCAAATTTCCAAGCAGAAGGAAAAACACCTTTGGAATAAGAAAGTGAAAAAAGGCGGCACAGAATAGGAGTAAGTTCAGGAGCACATGTTTTGAGAACAAGTGGAGAAATGCCATCAGGACCTGGAGCTTTCTTAGCATCAAGATTCATCAAAATCCTTCTGATATCCTTTTGAAGGAAGACCACAGGAGGCATTGAATGGAGCGTGTTGGGAATGGTGGGAGGTGTTTTACCAAGATCATTAATACATGAGCTGGAAGAAAAATGGGATGCTAGCAGGTCAGCTTTATCCTTGGCTGAAGTGACAACAGAACCATCTGGTTTGGACAGAGGTGGGAGCAGAGAGGGGCAAAAGTTGCGGCCAATAGCTTTGGCAAGAGACCAGAATGCTCGGCTACCATTAGGGCAAGAAGCAAGTTTTGTACTCTTAGCCTGTTCAAACTCTAGTTTGGACTGATTAATAACTGCTTTACAATTGTTGCGAGCTTTGGTGTAGGCAGAAAATGAAACTGAAGAATTAGAAACAAGCCAATTACGATATGCAACATTCTTCTCTTGAACAGCCTTAGCACATTTATTGAAAACCAAGGTTTAGATAAAGGACGAGATTTTAAAGTAGAGTGTAGGATAAAGGATTCCATTCCTGCAAGAATAATTTCACTGACACGATCTGAGCAAACGTTGACATCAAAAGTTTTGAAACAGTAATCCGACCAAGGAAAAGATTATTAATTATAGAGTTAATTATTAATTATTAATTATATAGAAAAGAGTATTAATTATTAATCTTATTAATTAAAACAATATATTAATATGCTCCTCTCATCCATAGGATATTGCAATTATTTTATTGTCAATATAACAAAAATTTAAATTTATATTAAAAAAAACCAAATTAAAAGCAGTCTCTCCTGTTAACAAGCACAGACCAGGCTGAAAAAAATCCTACCCCTTGAGCCTTGCACAATCTTTCCATGGCCGAATTGATCGACAGGGCTCTCATCATATACTCCTCCTATCGTGTCTGGGCAGAATTGCAGACACTTTCAAATTCAACCCTAATTCACGGCTTTTTGTTTGCAGATGATACGAAGGTTGGCAGGGTTGTTAATGAAAGTACGCTGCTGCAACATAATCTAGAAAAGTTGAGCAGTTTCACTGAGTGGTGGAAAATTTTTGTACTACACTGACAGTGGTAGAGAAGAAAAAGGACCTGGGGGTAATTTTGCAGGCAGATAAGAAGTTTTCTGAACAGTGCAGACGGTCTGAAAGAGTAGCTCATGGTGTCTTGTTAACGATATACAGGAATTTTTCTAGCAGGGATAAGGAGGTGATTATCCCCTTGTATAAGGCAATGATCAAGCCACACCTTGAGTACTGTATACAGGTCTGGAGGCCTCATTTTAAGAAGGATGTAGAGCTGTTGGAACGAGTACAGAGAAGGACAACAAGATTAGTGAATGGAACAAAGGGTTGCTCTTAGGAAGAAAGGCTTAAGTTTTGCAAATTACAGTGTCTGGAGATTAGGCACCTGCGAGGTGATATGATTGAGGTGTATAAAGCCTTGAATGGTTTGAGCATGCTGAAAGCTGATGGGATTCTTCCTCTTGCTCAGAGTAATCACCTGAGAGGGCATAAATTCAAATTGAGGAAAGACAGATGTAGGATAGATGTGGGGAAGTTTGCCTTTAGCCAGCGGGTGGTTTATTGCCGGAATAAATGTCATCTGTCGTTGTAGAAGTTGATAGCTTAAATAGATTGAAGGCAGAACTTGACAATCATTTGGATCGAGTGGATGGGTGAAATAAGGTTTTTTTTTTTTTTTTTTTGTCTTATGCTATATAAGCTTTTTTTCTTGCATCATGTGCCTTTGCTAATCCACCCTGTGTGCTTTTTTATGTTCATCTTCAACAGTTTCACTTCTACTTTGCTCTCAGTGATTAAAGAATAATTTAGCTCACTTGCAGAGTTTAATACACTGCAAGTGAGCTAAATTATTTGCATTCCTCTCCCTGAATAACTCCTCCTTTTTTATATGTAGATGTAAAATACCCATTCAGTTTGCTAGCTTCCTGAGCAGGATCATCAACAGTTGAACCATCGTTATCAAGTGATCCGATCTAATTTATTCTATTCCTTCAAGAATTTACATAAGTAACAAACTCTTTTTGCTATATTTCCTTGCATCCTTTGCCAAAGATTTTTCATAACCTGCCTTTGCCTGCCTAATGTCGTTTGTGTAACATCCTTCACATTCAACCCTTAGTAAATACATCTGATTATAATATCATTCCATTGTACAAATGTACGTTCTTCCTTTGCTTGCTATATTTACAATAGTGAAGTGGATGGAACATTACCGCCCTCTTGGTGAAGTTGAATTATCCAATTTATGTTTCCCAAATCTTTAAATCAGTTAAGCTTTATTCTTTTTTTAATCTCTTGGTGAAGTTGAATTATCCAGTTTATGTTTCCTAAATCTTAAAATTGGTTAAGCTTTATTCTTTTGTAATCTATCCATGTTAATAGGTCTGAATATTCCTTCCTTATGAAATTAGAAGATTAAATTGGTTTATAATTCATATTAACCTACCTCTGATTTATAAACTTATTAATATATATATAAACATATATAAACATATTAATATAAACTATGTTAATCATCCTGCATGTTCTTTAAGCCTTTACCTGTTTTCTTATTCGCAATATATATATTAGCAGCAAGCTTATTAATCTTCTGTAGCAAATTAACTGTCACTTTATTACAACGGATTAAAATACCATATAAAAATTTCATATAAAACAGTGCAGTTCATAATCCATATGATTTGCATTAATTCGTCTTTGCATACCTGAATCTGTAGTTTGATTCAAGTCCATCCTTCAGCTTAACATTTCATTGATTAAATAAATAGCAAGCAAGGAAATAGATAACTTAAATTATCCATTTAATTACTGCAAGAAGCATATTTGGGGTATATGCAACTTACTACAATGAATTTCACAGTAAGCTTTCTTTTCATTCAAAAAAAAAAAAAAAGTAAGAAATAAACATGCATTTGTGAACCAAAAATTTTCTTACCATCAATTTTTTTAGTTTAATAGTTTAAGCGATTTGCATTCCTGAACACCTTGGAACTGATTCGGGAATACTTTCCTGAAGCAACCTTGGAGAAACTGGTATTTGTTTTTACCAGTTTCACCTTTTATTATTATTTTTTTTAAAATATTTTTTCACCCCAAATTGTATTACATATATTTCTGTGCTTCTTTTTTGTAGTTCATTCTCCTGAATTATTAATGAAGTCATTAGGTGGGCTGAAAAAAAAGGTAGTCAAAGGATTTCAAGTCCGTCCTGTGAGTGCCCTGTTCCGGACTTTATTTTTTTATGTTACTCTTCATGAAGAAATACTTAAAGATGATATATACAAGTAAGATACTTCAAAATATATTTATTTACTTGTATGAAATTTTAAAAATAAAATATGTATAATACATTGAGTTTTGTGAAGGTATGGCATATCTTCAGTTTGTACTTATCATTGAGCAAATTAAGTTTGTTACTAAGTGCATGAATCTCATGTCGTGGGGGTACAATGTTCCAGAAATATTTTGCCTTAAATTTGTTAAGTTTTAAACATCTATTCCCTAAAGCATTATGTGTATTGTAGATATTTCCCATCAAAAGGTAATTGGTAACATCTTCTCCACTGACGAGAACTCAAAAAAGATTGAAACTGCAGTATAGAGAATGGCAGATGTTATAAATAAATATATATACACCGATAAGCCAAAACATTATGACCAGCGAGTCGTTATGCAAATAGAAGCAACTGAGGTTAACTACGGCATGTGTGTGGGGGTCAGGACACCGCATAAAAACACCTGATACTGAGCTCCGTTAATTTCATGGGAAAGGCAACAGACTTAAGTGAGTTTGACAAAGGGCAAATTGTAATAGCCAGAGAACTGGGCCAGAGCACATCCATGGCTCATCAATACTCGAAGTGAGCGAAGGCTCTCCCGGATGGTACGTGGCAAGAGAAGGGCGACTGTGGCGCAGTTCTATTCTTCTATTCTTCACCAGTAATTGGAATGCTGGTGATGGGAGTAATTTTTCACAACACATCGAACCCTGTTGAAAATGGGGCTGCATAGCCGCAGGCAGTTCCGGATGCCCATGCTAACCACCGTTCACCGGTGACATCGCCTACAATGGGCACGTGAGCATCAAAACTGGACCTTGATTGATTGGAAGAAGGTTGTCTGGTCCGGTTAATCACGTTTCCTGTTGCACCATGTGGATGGCTGGGTATGTGTGCATCATTTACCTGTGGAAGTGATGGTGCCTGGATGCACCATGGGATGAAACAAGCCAGTGGCTGTGGTGTCACGCTTTGGGCAATGTTCTGCTGGGATGCCATGTCACACCGCCCAGATTGTTCTGAGACTGGCTCGCAGAACGTGAGGAAGACTTCCAGCTATTGCCCTGGCCTCCAAATTCCCCAGACATCAATCCCATTGAGCATCTGTGGTTTGTGTTGGAACAGCAACTCTGATCTGCGTTGCCTCAACCACAGACCTTACAGGAATTAAAGGATCTGCTGGTTACGTGTTGGTACCAGATACCACAAGACACATTTAGAAATCATGTAGCATCCATGCCTCGCTGGGTATGAGCTGTTTTGTCTGCGCGTGGAGGACCAACATCATATCAGGTAGGTGGCCATAAGACTTCAGTTATAGCTCGTACACAGCATGGTTTTGTTAAGGGGAAGTCTTGCCTGACCAATTTGATTGAATACTATGATTCAGTCACAAAAGAACTGGATGCAGGTAATAACTTTGATATTATATACTTTTAGCATTAGCATTAGCATTAGTAGAGGCATTTGATGCAAGAAAGCAAGCTTATGCAGCATCAGCCAAAAAAAAAAAAAAAAAAAACCACTTCCACTTCACCCCTCTGTTCGTTCAAAATACCTGTCCAGCTGAGCCTTAAACTTATTTAGGCTATCAACCTCCACCACAAGGGATGGAAGTCTGTTCCACCAACCAACCACTCGCTGGCTAAAGGCAAATTTCCGCACGTCTATCCTACATCTGTCTTTCCTCAATTTGAATTTATGCCCTCTCAGGTGATTATTCTGAGCTAGAGGAAGAATCCCATCAGCATTGAGCATGCTTAAACCATTCAAGGCTTTATACACCTCTATCAGATCACCTCGCTGGTGCCTAGTCTCCAGACACTGTAATTTGCAAAACTTAAGCCTTTCTTCGTAAGAGCACCCCTTTGTTCCATTCACTAATCTTGTTGCCCTTCTCTGTACTCGTTCCAGCAGCTCTACATCCTTCTTGAAATGAGGCCTCCAGACCTGTATACAGTACTCTAGGTGTGGCCTGACCATCGCCTTATACAATGGAATAATCACCTCCTTATCCCTGCTGGAAAAATTCCTGTATATCATTGACAATACTCCATGAGCTACTCTTGCAGCCCGTCTGCACTGCTCAGGGAACTTCATATCTGCCTGCACAACCACCCCCAAGTCCCTTTCATTCTCTACCACTGTCAGTGTTGTACCATAGAGTTGATACGTTGCTCTGGGGTTGCTGTTTCCCATGTGTAGTACTTTACATTTGTCAATGTTAAACTTCATTTGCCACCTGGCCCCGGGTGCCAAGCGTTCCGTGGCCAAGCGATTTGTAGTGCATTTCTAAAAGCGATTTCTGCAAAGAGTATTTGAGCAAACAGATTCTATTTTTGTTTCAAAAACCGTTTTCTTGATTTCTTTGTATATCCAAGTAGCACTTTCACTCTACAAGAAGTAGGGAAAGGCCCAGAAAGGGAATCCACCTTTCTGTTTTTTTTTCTATAAATACTAATTACTAACCCAACCGCTTGGTCACCTCGTGGCACTGCTCCTGCCTCCCCGTGGCGGGGCCGGTAACCTGGGTGGAAAAGATAATCCCCCAGGGCCAAAAGGAGCCATCATGGATTCTACAAATTTTCCACCCTTAGAGCCTTCAAGCTCAAGACCAGAATATGGTAACGAAGACAAGGAAAATAGCCAACCCAAAAGGCTTCGAACAGAAACACACTGTTCAGATATTCCCAATTTTTTGGTGATGCACTCTCTGTCTACCCAGCCTGTGGGTAAGTTATCTCCGTTCGTGATTCAAAGACATCTAGAATCTATTGCAGGATCACCAAAAATGGTAAAGCGACTCCAATCCGGAGATCTCCTGATTGAAACAGCCACCACAAAACATTCGGAGTGGCTATTAAAGACAACGACATTTGGTGGGTTGCCAGTATCTGTTACTCCCCACAATACCTTAAATTCATCAAAGGGTGTCATCACAGAATGGGACTTAATTACTGTGTCTGAGGAAGAATTAGTACAAGAACTTAGCAACCAAAAGGTAATCAGCGCTAAAAGAATAATGACAAAAAAAGATGGAAATCTCATTCCAACTCGTTCCATCATTTTAACTTTTAGTACTCCTGATTTGCCATCCTCAGTAAAAGCTGGATATTTAAACTGCCGAATTCGTCCATACATCCCAAATCCTCTTCGCTGTTTTAAATGCCAGAAATATGGCCATTCACAGCAGGCATGCAGAGGTGACGCCATCTGCCCTATTTGTGGAGCAAAGGATCATACGCAGGCAGATTGTCCAGCCGCAATTCCCATCTGCCCCAACTGCAAAGGCAATCACCCCGCATTTTCTAAAACATGTGAAATGTGGAAAACAGGTAGGAATATCCAAAAATATAAAGTAGAACACAAAGTCACATATCCTGAGGCACGCAGACAAATAATGCTGACCATGCCAAGTCCATCTTATGCCTCTCGAACCCGAAGTTTTCATACAACTGCAATTCAAACAGATGTGTCGATACCGCCCAACGTCTCGCTAGCTAATTGGGTTAAAGCAACCATATCAACCACAGGAAAAGAAAATTCTAAAACGAAAACCAGCAATGCCACCAACACCCCAATTAGTATCCCAAATGATACTGAGACAGTCTCAAATGACACAGAAAAATTCCCAATTGAGACTCGGACAGTTCTGCATAACAAAGAAAAACTTAAAACTGCTAAAGATAAGAATAAACCTGAATCATCAGCCAGTAGTATGGAAGTAGATGTAAACCCAGATCATGAAGAACCCATACTAGAACTTCATGCAAATGACACGATGGATACTGGACGCCCTACTTTCCCGAAAAAAGACCGAAAAAAATCCTCTTCAAACAAAAAACAGTCAGATGATTCATCCTCAACTAAACCAAAATGAACCACAACATCTTACAATGGAATTGCAGAGGCTTTCGTTCCAACACAGACGATATTCAATACCTAATTAACCAATATTCTCCGGTTGCCTTTTGTTTACAGGAAACGTACCTAACCACACAAATTTCTCCTTCGATAAAGAACTATTGGATTTATCGAAGAGATCGAAATACTGCTAACGCTGCCCATGGTGGTGTGGCAATACTAGTAAATTCAAAGATCCCATCTAAACATATCCCACTCCAAACTGAAATAGAAGCTGTTGCTGTTCGTATAACTCTCCATGGTACAGTAACACTAGTCTCAGTCTATCTACCACCAAACTGTACTTGCTCTTTAAAAGATCTCGAAGACCTCTTTATACAGATACCTCCACCTTTCTGTATATTAGGGGACTTTAACGGGCACCACCCATTATGGGGCTCTACTAAATTGGATAGACGAGGTAGACTAATTGAAAGTTTTTTGGAGGCACTAAATCTCACTGTACTCAATACAGGTGCACCGACACACGTACAGCTCCCAGCAGGACACACCTCAGCAATAGATCTCTCAATTTGTTCACCAGTACTAGCCCCAACCATAGAGTGGTATGTAATAAACGATCCCATGGGCAGTGACCATTTTCCAATAGTATGCAACTTTCTGAAAGCAAAGACTCCTTCATTTCAACCCAGCAGAAAGTGGAAATTTGTCCGAGCAGACTGGGCAAAATTTCAGTCATCAATTGACCTTGATGAGGAAAAAATCCGCCTCCAGCATATTGATGATGTGACAGAATACATCACGTCGCATCTTCTAAATGTGGCTAAAGACACGATACCACTATCAAATCCGCCGGGCCGAAAGCACTATAATTACTGGTGGAATGACAAATGCACCACAGCAAAGAGAGCAAAAAATAAAGCCTGGAATTTGTTTCGGCAGTGCCCAAGCACAGTCAATCTCATTAATTATAAGAAATTAAGGGCAAAAGCACGCTTTATACAAAAGCAAGCAAAGAAAGAATCCTGGACCCGGTTTGCATCCACTTTTCACAGAAATACTGATCCCAAAATAATTTGGAAAAGAATTAGACAGCTGTCTGGTAAGTTTCCTACCATACCTTCTCCAATCCTCTCCTGGAATGGGCAAGATATATCTAATCCTGTAGATATAGCCAATGCTTTGGGCAATATTTTTGCAGAAATCTCAGCAACATCAGCATATACTAGCTCATTCCAAAGAATTAAAAACACTAAAGAAAAGCATGGTATTAATTTTGAAACTTCAAACCTTCTCCCATATAATAAACCTCTGCAATATTCTGAACTATTACATGTCATTAGAACAGCCCGCAATGGTGCTGCTGGACCAGATGGGATTTATTATGTCATGTTACAACATCTTAATGACAAAGCTTTGCGCCTCCTCCTAGTCTTTTACAATCGTATATTTTTAGAAAATGTTTTTCCAGTTTCTTGGCATCACTCTACAGTTTTGGCATTCCTAAAACCTGGAAAAGATCCATCCAACCCATATAGCTATAGACCCATATCTCTCTCAAGCTGCCTCAGTAAAATCCTTGAGAAAATTATCCACAGAAGACTCATCTGGATCATCGAGTCGGAAGAGCTAATGAGCGGTAGTCAATATGGCTTTCGTCAAAACAGGTCATGCTTAGACCTTATGGTCAAGGCTGAATTTGCCATCCGTAATGCTTTTGTCAAACATGAACATCTAGTAATGGTTTCAATAGACATAGAGAAGGCATTTGATACCACCTGGAGGCATGGTATACTTAGTGATCTGTACTTTCTCGGACTACGTGGCAACCTTCCTGTGTTTATTAAGAACTTTCTACATACTAGATCATTTCAAGTTCGATACCAACATGCCCTCTCTTCAACTTTCATTCAAGAAGAAGGTGTTCCACAGGGATCAGTATTGAGTGCCACTCTTTTTGCTATTAGAATTGATTCCATCACCAAACAGCTTCCAAACACAATTGAGACATATCTATATGCAGATGACCTTTCCATCTCCTGCCATTCCCAAAACATGAGATCTATTGAAAGACAGCTTCAAATTTCACTAAATAAAATACAACAATGGGCCAGCCTCAACGGCTACCGACTCTCTCAGCAGAAAACAACTGCAATTCATTTTTGCAGACAACGAAAACTTCATCCGGATCCTGAACTTCAAATTTCCAATGTCTCCATCCCAATCGCTACTAACATCAGATTTCTAGGATTAATCCTTGACCACAAATTAAATTTTCTAGATCATATTAAAAATGTACGGACTTCCTGTCTGAAAAAGATAAACATACTCAGAGCGTTATCTGCCCGAACGTGGGGTGCAGATCGTACCTCCCTGCTTCGGTTGTACAAGGCATTAATCAGATCCCGTCTCGATTATGGTGCTCCAATCTATGATTCTGCCAGAAAGAGTGCATTACGCTGGCTTGATCCTATTCAACACAGTGCTTTGAGAATTGCAATTGGTGCGTTCAGAACGTCGCCAGCACATAGTCTCTACATAGAAGCTCACGAGCCCCCACTAACTTTACGCAGGAAAACACTGTTGTTGAAATATGCTGTCAAGATACAAAGTTGTGCCTCTCATCCCGTTCAGTCATACCTTTTAAACCCACCATTAGAAAACCTATACAGAAACAAACCCAGCATAGTTAAACCAGTTGGTCTTCGCCTTCTTGAAGTGGTGCAGGTTTGGAATATTTCCATCCGGAAAGTACAGCAGATACCAACCTTTGCTCAACCACCATGGGCTCCTCCTCCTCTTCCAACATGTGACACTTACCTCTGCCAATGGAGAAAGAATACTTTGCAAGCAACAAACTTCAAACAAATTCATGATTATCACATTCAAAGATATATTGATTTCTACCAAATTTATACAGATGGCTCTAAATCTAATTCAAATGTTGGAGCAGCTGCAGTGTTTCCAAATGCAGTTGTATCAGTATCCCTTCCATCAGATTTTAGTATATTTTCTGCTGAATTGTATGCAATAAAACTTGCTTTAGAAAATCTCTGTTCCGACTGTTCTTTAAAATCTGTTATTTATACTGATTCCCTCAGCTCAATCATGTCACTAAGTAATTGCGAAGATAAAGTTCACCCTGTTCTAGATGAAATCAGAAGCTTGTTACTACAAATCAAAAAACGTCAACAACGGGTTGCTTTTTGTTGGATACCCGCCCATTCCGGTATTTTAGGCAATGAACTGGCTGATAAAGCTGCAAAAAATCCAACTACCTTTGATTTAACCAATATCCCTGTTCCAGCATCAGATTGTGTACTAACCGTTCATGCTGCTTGCCTATCACAATGGACAGCACTCTGGCACTCTCAGACTAATAATAAACTCTTTCAGTTTAAACAAGATCCGAAAATTTGGCGTTCCAGTGTTCGTACATCGAGACGAGAAGAAGTAGTCCTTTCAAGGGCAAGAATAGGTCATACTCATCTGACACATCTTTATTTACTCACAGGAGGTGATCCACCACAGTGTACACATTGCTCTAACATCTTGACTGTTAGACATATTCTAATTGACTGCCCCTACTATAAACAACACAGAGCTACATCCTTGATCTCACTGATAAATAATAGTAAACCAATAACTCTTGAAAATCTCATTGGTGATAAAGCAAATATTTCTGAATTTTTTGACTTCCTCAAGCAAACTGGACTTTTTAATAATTTCTGATTTAAAATTTTCTTTTGATTTTATGGAAATTCCTCATCTCCTAAAATAATAAGTGAATAGGCACATTATAGCCATAGATGCTTATGTGCCATTAAGCCTCCATAACAACAACAACAACAACAATTTGCCACCTCTCAGCCCATCTGCTCAACCTTTCCAGATCCTGTTGCAGAAGCATAGTGTCAGTAGTGTCCTTGACAACCCTGCCAACCTTTGTATCGTCTGCAAACTTGGACATTAATCCCGATATACCATCATCAATATCATTTATAAATACAGAAAACAATAATGGACCCAACACTGAGCCCTGAGGGACTCCACTAATAACATCAGTCCACGATGAGCAGTGTCCATTGATTACCACTCTCTGTCTTCTCCCCCTCAACCACCCCTTTATCCATAGCAGCAATTTGCCCCCAATGTCACACTGCTCCAATTTGTGTAGCAGTCTTCCATGTGCAACAGTATCAAAAGCCTTTCTAAGATCCAAGTATATAATATCAAAGTTATTCCCTGCATCCAGTTCTTTTGTGACTGCATCATAGTATCCAATCAAGTTGGTCAGGCAAGACTTCCCCTTAACAAAACCATGCTGTGTCTGAGCTATAACTGAAGTCTTGTCTAAATGATCCTGCAGTGCGTCTTTAACCAGTGCCTCCATTAATTTTCCTGGAACAGAAGTCAAGCTCACAGGTCTATAATTACTTGTGTCAGCCTTTGATCCTCCTTTGTGAATTGGGGTCACATTTGCACATTTCCAGTCTATGGGTACCTCCCCTGAGTCCAAGGAAGCTCTCATAATTATGGCTAAGGGTTTGCTTACTTCCTTTGCTGCCTCCTTTAATATAACTGGATAGATCCCATCCACCCCGGGTGCCTTTCTTGTGTTTATCTTCAACAGTTTCTCCTCCACTTTACTCCCAGTTATTTCAAGATTCTGTAACTTACTGCTAGAGTTGAATACACCTCTGGCATTCCCCTCGCTGAATAACTCCTCATGTGTGAATGTCGATGCAAAATATTCATTTAGTTTGTTAGCCACCTGAGCAGGATCATCAACACTTGACCCATCAATATCAAGTGGACCAATCTGATTCATCCCTTTCCTTCTAGAGTTTACATAAGTAAAGAACTCTTTGCTGTTTTTCTTTGCATCCCTTGCCAAGGATTTCTCGTAATCTGCCTTCGCCTGCCTAACCTCCTTTGTAACTTGGTTGCATATCAACTTGTATCTATCATAGGCTTCTGTGTCATGTGTTAATTTGTAAGTATCCCATGCATTTTTCTTCTCTGCCATATGCCTCATTAGTTCATCTGACATCCATTTTGGCCTAAACCTTGAACAATATTTCTTAGTTGGTATGTAAAGCCTAGTAGCTTCCAAGATAAGTTCTTTGAATGCTTCCCATTTGAATTTGCTGTTGGTAACATCATCAGTTGGTCCCACTGTATAGAATTTAAATACTGTCTCAGTCCATCGTAGTCGCCTTTACGGAAGCAATAACCCTTCCCTTTACCCCTAATGGTAGTTACCTTCTTTGAGTAAATCCCACTTCAGCACACTGTGATCACTGCCACCTAGTGGTTCGTTTATCTGCAGATTCTTAATGCATGAAGAATCACTGCTGATAATCAAATCAAGAGTATTACTCCCTCTAGTTGCCTCCCGAACATGCTGATGTAGAAACAATCATCCAATAAATCCACAAAAGCCCTGCTAGTGTGTGAGTATCCAGCCCCCAAATTCCAGTCAATATCTGGGAAATTAAAATCTCCCATTATAAGACACTCTGATTTACTGGCCCACTCTATTTCCCTGTACAGTTCCTATTATACTCATCAGAGTCATTAGGCCTATAGCACACTCCTACTCTCAATTTTGATCTCCCAATGCTTATGTCACACCAAACTGACTCCACACTGCACTGTCCAGCGATGTTGACTGGCTTCACTTCCTTGGTTTTTATGTGTTTCTTAACTAATAGCATAACACCTCCCCCCTTCCTATCCTGTCTATCCTTTCTGTAGACGTTGTACTCCCCAAATTGCAGTTCCGCATCCCTTATATCTGTGTGACACCACGTCTCTGATATCCCAACAATATCTGCCTTCGATGTTTTGAGCAATACCTCAAATTCATCAAATTTATTTACTAAACTCCTAACATTGGTGTACACGCAAGTATACCTGCACCTGTTTCTATTCTTAGCTACCCTAACACAACCCATGTGTTTACTTGTACCACAATGGCTCCCAGCAGTCTCTGAAATACCATGCATCTTGTTTTTCAGGCTTCTGCTCATTCTAATAGAAGCAGTGCAAGAATCTCTTTCACCTCTGCCAGTGGCTACTGTCAATCTATTGGTCTTTGTCTCCCCCCAAGCTAGCAGTTTTCCGACCCACCTAACACTGCCTCGATAGCATCAGCAAATATTCTTGCACCCTTTCTATTTAAGTGTATCCCATCCCTGTAGAAGCAATCTCTCCTGTTAACAAGTACAGTCCAGGCTGAAAAAAATTCTACCCTTTGAGCCTTGCACAATCTTCCAGGGTCCGAATTGATCGACAAGGCTCTCATCATATACTCGCCTCCTATCGTGTCTGGGCAGAATTGCAGACACTTTCAAATTCAACCCTAATTCTCGGCTTTTGTTCAACAGTGACCTGTACTTGTTAAGTAATTCTGCCGGTCTCCTACTCTTAATATTATTAGTGCCAACGTGTACAACTATATCACCTTTTGTGCCCTTAAAAGATGATATTCGCTCTACAACGTCATCAACCTTTGCCCTGGCAGACATACCCTGGTCCTGTTCCACCTATCTTTTTTACAAAGCATGTTCCCCGTTTCCCTGACAATAGAGTCACCAACAACTACTAGTTCCTTCGGGACCAGCGCATTCTGCCTTGGGGTTGTCTCTGTGTCACGCGATGCCCAAGTGCAAGCTCTGGCGTTGATGTGGGCAGCTGAGAGCTTGATGGGCCCCTCAATTTAGTTCTTCGAGGGCATCCACCCTGTCCTTCAAGCTCTCATATAGGCCCAAAAGAACGCCGAGTTGTTGCCTGATATCGTTACACTCCTTGCATCGCGCACACACAAAGACATCCCCCTTGGCAGTATCAAGTCCCGTACCCGATTGCTCTGCAAACATCAAGCAAACAGTGCATTTTATAAGGCTGTGAGTCAGAGGACAACTGCCCCCCTCAGTTCTGCTCTGAGCCACAGCACTTCCATTAGCTTGACCCTTTTGCTTTGCTGCTCTGGTCTGAGTCATGATTCTATTAATTTATTAATTAATTATGTTATGTTATTAATTATATTACGTTTGTAATCTAAGTCGTTATATGTATTTATTTAAATGTACAATTTAACTGCTAACGAAGTTCAACTAACGCTATCTAGTACGGTATATAACCTACGGTATATCTAGTACGGTATCACAATGGCGGGAAAGTTAATAACGGTAGCGGTAGTTACGAACACGTGGAAACCCTTACCGATACTTTTACAAGGCCGAGTAAAGAATAAATACACCAAATTAATCAAAAAATCACAAAATAATGTTATACTACTAAATTTAAATCAAAAGTTTTAGAAAAACAATAATTTCAAATCAATAAATAAGAAAAATCCACTTAGCGGCTTGGAACACGACCGTCACTAGTGCCTCGTCAGCAGACTCTACTTGGATCTTAGAAAGGCTTTTGATACTGTTGCAGATGGTAGACTGCTGCACAAATTGGAGCATTGTGGCATTGGAGGCAAATTGCTGCTATGGATAAAGGAGTGGTTGAGGTGGAGAAGACAGAGAGTGGTAATTAATGGACACTGCTCATCGTGGACTAATGTTATTAGTGGAGTAGTGGAGTCCCTCAGGGTTCAGTATTGGGTCCTTTATTGTTTTCTGTATTTATAAATGATATCGATGATGGTATATCAAGCTTAATGTCCAAGTTTGCAGATGATACGAAGGTTGGCAGGGTTGTCAGGGACACTACTGACACTATGCTGCTGCAACAGGATCTGGAAAGGTTGAGCAGATGGGCTGAGAGGTGGCAAATGAAGTTTAACATTGACAAATGTAAAGTACTACATATGGGAAACAGCAACCCCAGAGCAACGTATCAAATCTGTGGTACTACACTGACAGTGGTAGAGAATGAAAGGGACCTGGGGGTGGTTGTGCAGGCAGATATGAAGTTCTCTGAGCAGTGCAGACTGGCTGCAAGAGTAGCTCATGGTGTATTGTCAATTATATATAGGAATTTTTCTAGCAGGGATAAGGAGGTGATTATCCCCTTGTATAAGGCAATGGTCAGGCCACACCTAGAGTACTGTATACAGGCCTGGAGGCCTCATTTCAAGAAGGATGTAGAGCTGCTGGAACGAGTACAGAGAAGGGCAACAAGATTAGTGAACGGAACAAAGGGGTGCTCTTACGAAGAAAGGCTTAAGTTTTGCGAATTACAGTGTCTGGAGACTAGGCACCAGTGAGGTGATCTGATAGAGGTGTACAAAGCCTTGAATGGTTTGAGCATGCTCAATGCTGATGGGATTCTTCCTCTTGCTCAGAATAATCACCTGAGAGGGCATAAATTCAAATTGAGGAAAGACAGATGTAGGATAGATGTGCGGAAATTTGCCTTTAGCCAGCGGGTGGTTGGTAGGTGGAACAGACTTCCATCCCTTGTCGTGGAAGTTGATAGCCTAAATAAGTTTAAGGCTCAGCTGGACAGGTATTTCGAATGAACAGAGGGGTGAAGTGGAAGTGGTTATTTTTTATTTATTTATTTTACTTTATTTTTTTTTTTGGCTGATGCTGCATAAGCTTGCTTGCTTGCATCAAATGCCTCTACTAATGCTAATGCTTTGGCTCATCGGTGTACTTCTCCTTTGAAGTAGTGCATTTTATTTAAAGTGCATAGTGCAATATGAAGGCAACTCGTGATTAAGTGTGTTCACAATATGAGTGATGCACTCAGCAATATCTTGATGCTACCAAAAACTGAGGCATTATCCGTTGTTTTATGGTTCCTCTAACATGTTCTTTTGCCTGTAATTTAGTGATCTTGAGTGTTAACAAATGAAATATATTCTAAATGCTGTAAAGTTACTTCACTCTTTAGACTACATTCCTTGTATGTGTTGTTTGGCAGCATATACAGTGGCAAACAAAAAAACTGGATCTCTTGTGAATTTTGCAAATAATGTGTTTTGTGCTGCATTTTGGGTTGCAGAAATGTTCTGCAGCCCACAATCCAGAAATGGGATTTATATCTCTGTGAATGAAATCCAATAAAAAGACTCCACCTGACATACCTAACTGCCATAAATATCTTCCCAATGGGTAAAATGTGTAATTAATGGAAATATGAGAAATCATGCAAGTGGCAATCATGACAACCAAACATACGTTTTATTGCATTTACTTGTACAAACTGAATGACAAGTTAGCATAATAGTATTATGTACTGTGAATCAGCAAAAGAAGTCCTCAGTATTTTTTTTGTTCCTCCTCGAGCTGAAAAATACAGCCTTGCAACGATTGGCATAGAGTTAATAAACTTCTGGATATACAGTTGTCCAATTTCATGGTACAATGCACTTACAATGCTCTCCTGCAGCTGAATCCTACTCGTTGCTTCTTCTGAGCAATTTTAGACGACATTATGCACCAGCAATTTTCAATAAGGTTCAAATCTAGACTGCTGCCAGTCCAGTCCAAGACTGTAATGTCAGCATTTATGAGGTATGACTGCACCTTAGGGAGAAAAACGAGTGAAAACATTGTATAAGTATGTTTTAAGTCTCATGAGACAAGGCGCCTTCGTAGCCAGGTGGGAAGGAGCAGCAGTGCGTAGTACACACTTCTTGATTAGACCGGGGTTCGAGTCCGTCACCACCGAATACGGAGGATGCAGAAAGGTCAGGGAATGACCACCGCATATCCCGGAGCAATATGGCCTTAGTTGCTAATGCTCCTAAAAATCAAATAACAAACAAACAACATCATGAGACAAGAAGATGAATTCATCATTAAATCTAAATAGCATAAAAATTACCAATTTTGTTGTGTGGCAAGGTGCTGAGTACTGTTGAAAAATTCAGTTTTGGTCATCTGTGTGGTGATCCCTAATAACGGGTTTCAGGCGCTTTCCAAGATAGTGGTGTAGATTTCTGCATTCACCATTCTGTTAATAAACTTAATTCGCCCCACCCCTTTGCTTGTTATGCATTCATCAGACCCTCTGACCGGCAGGGAACTTTACAGTTGGTGTTATTCAGTCAGGATAGTATGCCTCTGATTTTGTCTTCTGACATATCGCTTCCCATCCGAGCCATTCAGGTGAATTCCGATTCGTCAGAAAAGATGACGGTATCTCATTGCTCTTTGTCCATGAAACATATGTTTTAGCCTAAGCAACTTGCTTCTTCCTCATTTGTTGGGTCAACAAAGCTTCTTCTTCTTGGCCGATAGGCATGCAGACCACACTCCGAAAGCCGTCTTTGGATAGTTCGTGCACTTGTTTCAACACCAGAGGCCATCTGAAGTCTAGTTTTAGATCAGGAACACTAGCATGACAATTATGAAGGCATAGCCATTTCAAATATCGATCTTGGGAAGGCATAGTCACTCTCTTACGGCCTGCCTGATCCAGGTCTTCTCTTCACATCACCGGTTTCATGCTTTAATTTCAGCACCCGGGATACTATTTTTTTCTTGGTGTCAGCTGAACATATGGAGCCATGCTTATACCTCTGCAAAACAGGATATTATTGAGCGTGTTTACCCTTCCAACACAGTATTTATAGAAACGTCTGATGCGATACCTTGCAATTACTGTCTGATGCAATAGAAGCATTATCTAATGCAATACCTTTGCTTTGCGACAGACAAAATGACTGCAATCAAACAATATCATATACATTTCATTACAAATGTTACTTTTTTTAATGTGATGCAGTTTTTTTGTCCACCACTGTACATAAAGGCTCAAATGGGCAGCTTATCTCCACATTTGCAGCATGCTTTTAACTGTAAAAAAAAAGTAGGATGGTTTAAAAGGAGAAGTAATTATTTCTTGAGGATGTTCCCCATAAAAAAAAGTAATAATAATAAAGTTGAAATCTGTTTTGGATTTAAAGTTTGAGTATGTAATATTGTGAAAGTTCTTTCCTCTGTTTGCTTTAGTTATATTTATATTACTGTAACTGTATCTTTCATATCATTTGTAATGTAATTATTTGGTATTGCCTATAGTCTATTTAGCACATTAACTCTTTGAGCAGTACATATACATTTTTGATTTGTATGCTTGATAAGTGTGAATTTTTAGTATTAGTATTGGCAAATGATGCAAGGTAGAAAGCTTATGCAGCATCAGCCAAAAAAAAATAAATGTATAAAAAAAAAAAAAAAAAAAAAAAACAAGTTACTAATGTGTGCAGAGTGTTTATGGATCAGGCACAGTGAATAGCAATAATTCTTGATTATTCGCCAAAATAAAGTGTAAAAACCAGTTATTTTATGTGCAAAAATGGTTCATTTCCTTTCTGCCACATTGCCCATTCATTCCTCCATGGTAACAAAAAACATAATATCCATGAACATACAGTATAGTAGTAGTAATGGAGGCATGTGATGCAAGAAGCTTATGTAGCATCAACTAAAAAATTTTTTTTTAGTATGAGCTTATGTAGAGCTTACGTAGCATCAGCTAAAAAAAATTTAAAAAAATCAATTTCACACATCCATTCCCTCTAAAAGTTTGTCCAGTTCCTCTTTGAATTTATTTAAGCTATCAACTTCCACAACGACAGATGGAAGTTTGTTCCAGCAATTAACTGCCAACTGGCTAAAGGCAAATTTCCTCACATCTATTCTACAGATATCTTTCCTCAATTTGAATTTATGCTCCCTCAGGTTCATAATCTGAGCAAGCGGAAGAATCTTATCAGAAGTAGGATAGTAGGAACGTTCGTTTCACTTCCTACTATCCTACTTCTATTGCTATTTTTCATCATTATTTATTTAAAATACTTCTTTTCCCTTCCCCCATCCACAATTTAATACCTCACTCTTATACCATTTGCTTGTTCCAAATTTATTTTTAAAATACACTGATTTCTTATTTATATATACAAAATTAAATCCTACACTAAATTCTGCATATTTATATTAAACATATTGATATCAACCATTTTTATCCCAGCTCGATGCTTACATTAAACATATTGATATTAACCATTTTTATCCCAACTCAATACTTATTTTTACCTAAATTAATTTTTACCTAAATAAATTACGCTGCGTTGGGGGACTACCTTGTCCATACTGTATTAAAAAGTGCTAATTTCATTTCATTCCTTTTTGGCCTTTCACTTATACTGTGGACAAGTATAGAAACACAGTTCCTGAGAAATATCTGATCATGTATCAATATTTATTTCTGCTGACATCAGATCAAGCATTTTTTGCACTATATTAGACTATTTACTAAATTTGTTTTCCCCCGTATTTTGATGACAGCTATACCATTTTCATTTTATTTATATTTTCATTTTTATTTGCATTTTATTAATATTTTGTTGTACTAATTTTACTTTACGGTTCCCCCCACTTTATATTAACTTGGCAATTCAGCCCATAATTTACTTAATTCATCATAACCTCTAGGTTCTTTCACTTTTCACTAATCTATTACTGTTCTTTTTTTACTTTCCTCACCCTTATAGTTACTAGAACCGTGTGTAATTTTCACATCCATTTATACTTACTTAATTTAATTTAATATTAATACAAATTACATATACAGGTGACCCCCGCTTAACGCTGATAATTTGTTCCATTAAAACAGAGTGCTAGGTGAATCTGCACTAAGCGAGCGGTGCATTCCCATAAGGTAATATATGTATTTGTGAGTTGTGGTCGGTGCCATAGGATATTTCCTAATCAATAATAAAAGGTATTAAAAAGATGAACAAATGTCGGTCAAAATATTTAATATTCAAATATTTGTACATATAAAATATTCTACATTACATACGTATATAATTATGTGGTAACTATTTATGTATCAAAATTAAACTTAAAATTCCAATTAAATCATGAATTGATTTTAATTTAATCATAAAAAATGTGCCGATTTTGGGTTGTACTTTGGTAAACTGAAAGGGGTTTTAATTTAAAATCCCTTGTAGCATTACCACCCCAATGGGATATTGAAATTGTTGACTATTCACGTGATTTCACTACCATTTATTATTGATTAGGAATTCACGTGTACACGTGAATTCCTAATCAATAATAAATGGTAGTGAATAGATGCACAAATGAAAAGATGCACAAATACGCATTACATACATATATAATTATGTGGTAACTACTTGCGTATCAAAATTAAACTTAAAATTCTAATTAAAATCATGAATTAAATTGATCTAAATTCATTTTAATTGATTTAATTTAATTGAAGAATATAATCATGAAAAATGTGTCGATTTTGGGTTGTACTTTGGCCCTCTTCCTGGTAAAAAGGGGTTTTAATTTTAAATCTCCCGCAGCATTACCACCCAACAATAAAGTCAACCGATCCTTTGCTGCTTTGAAACCTGACATGTTTTTTTCTTCTTTCAATATGAAACTTCTTTTAGGCATTCGTTTCCAAAGAAGTCCTGCTTCATCTATGTTAAAAACTTGTTGAGAAGTATAACACATGATACCCCTCTTCAATAATTTTAACAAGTTCTTTTTTGAAAGTTTCTGCTCCTTGATCTGCACTTGCGGTTTTTCCCTGGATTTTAAATCTATTCAACCAGCCATTACTAATTTTAAATGGATCCACATTTTTTTTTTTTTTTTTTTTTAGGTGAGCTTTCTTCAAATCATCATTTGGCTAATCTCTCTCTCTCTCTCTCTCTCTCTCTCTCTCTCTCTCTCTCTCTCTCTCTCTCTCTCTCTCTCTCTCTCTCTCTCTTTTATAATATTTAACTTAACTGAATTCTGCATTGGATATTATCTTCAATAAAATTAGTTAAAATCTCTCCATTTCAATCCTAATAGCTGGCCTAGCCATAGTTGCTTTCAGTGGAACAGCTGTCTTTCCCGTTGCTACAATTAATTCTTTATTTTTTATAATTGTTCTTACAGTTAAACTTGCCAGTCCAAAATTATGGCTAATCATGGCAAAATTATGGCACACATCCGCTGGTCATTGACCGGAATCGATTCGCTTCAAAACATCTAATTTAATTTTTAAATTCAGTCTTTTTCTTATATTTCTAGTCTTCGTACTCTGTCCAGACATTGTTGCTTTTTCATTCTTATCTCCCATTATTAACTCTTTGAAAATGTAACTGCGTTTATTGCATTAATTATAATACAATGTTCGAGTAAACTAGCCGTTACGCACAATGTCTAATACTGGACTGAGTGATGACTAAACTTTGAATAAATGCATATAACACAAATATTACAAGCGATATACTTGATAATTTTTTAAAATGTTGATCTCAAAACTACATAACAAGTCACTGTACTGCAATTAAATTAGCGTGTGAGAAAATTTCACTGATCTTGGGAAACGTTTTAATGCTGTTTTGCTATTCATTTTCAAGCTATGGACTCCATCAAATGAAACGATTTCATTAAATATGCCAAAAATTCAATCTGTAAAAGAACGTTATAATGATTTGTGACAGCGTAGTAGTCACACACTGGTTATAATATAAGAACAGCATTATGGCAAATCAGCGTAAAGTGAACTGCATTATAACGAGGGCCTGCTGTACTCTTGCATCCTTTAATGCTGCCTTGCTCTTTTAGGTGCATGTCATGCCTAATTTGTTAATCTTGCTTTCACCAAAACTATATAAATAAATAAATAAATAAATATATATTTATTTATTTATTTATTTATTTATATAGCCAAAGGTATTTTATCAGTGTATTGGGTAGGGATGCTGACCTGTCAAGTGTAATTACAATGAAAAATTTGAGAATGCCTGCAAGGTAAAAGCAAATTACCTGAAATTAAATTAAATTATGATTAACATAAAAATAATAATGATAACAACAGTGGTACCTAATGCAATGGGTCGTAGGACTTTAACTATTTCTTCATGGAGTCAGCAACCAAAACTGTAGGAGCCACCGAAATAAGGCAGAGTCTCTGTTTCTGTTATGATGTATATATGTATGAAACACATACATCATAGCCAACGTGACAGAGACCAAAAGGAAGGAATAAAATTCAAACATCAATAAAAATAAATAAAGTAAAGTTAAAAAGCTAAAATAATGTCTAAAATTTTGCTAAAATAAAGCCTAAAATACTAAAGTTTTCCTTTGACAGGATTTAATCGCCACTATTTTAGCTTTTTAACTTTATTTTATTTATTTTTGATTGATTTTATGTTTGATTTTATGTTTGATTGAATTATGTTTGATTTTATTCCTTCCTTTTGGTCTCTGTTGGGCTGGCTATGATGTATATGTTTTGTTCATTAGCATTAGTAGAGGCATATGATGCAAGAAAGAAGCTTATGCAGCATCAGCCAAGAAAAACCCCTCCCATTTCACTCCTCCATTCGTTCCAAATGCCTGTCCAGTTCAGCCTTAGGCTATCAACTTCCACAACAAAAGATGAAAGTCTGTTCCACCAATCACCTACCTGCTGGCTAAATGCAAATTTCCGCACATCTAGTCTACAACAGTCTTTCCTCAATTTGAATGTGTTCCCCCTCAGGTTCTTAATCTGAGCAAGAGGAAGAATCCCATTAGCATTCAGCTTGCTCAAGCCATTCAAGGCCTTATACACCTCAATCGTATTTTCTCGCAGATGCCTACTCTCCAGGTGCTGCAATTTGCTGAACTTAAGCCTTTCTTGGTAAGAGCACCCCTTTCTTCACCTCACCAATCTTGTTGCCCTTCTTTGTACTCGTTCTAGCAACTCTACATCCTTCCTAAAATGAGGCCTCCAGACCTGTGCACAATACTCTAGGTGTGGCCTCACCATTGCCTTGTATAACGGGATAATCACCTTCTTGTCCCTGCTAGCAAAATTCCTATTTATCATTGACAAGATTCCATCACTTGCCCTGGCAGCCCATCTGCACTGCTCAGTGAACTTCATATTGGACTTCACAATTACCCCCAGGTCTTTTTCATTTTCCACATCCCTGAGTGTAGTACCACACAGTTGGTACGTTTCTCTTCGGTTATTGCTACCTCATATGCAGTACTTTGCATTTGTCAATCTTAAACTTCAGTTGCCATGTCTCAGCCCATTTTCCCAACTTATCTAGATCCAGTTGGAGTAGCATACTGTCTTTACTGTCGTTAACAACCCTGTAAACTTGGTCATTAAACTTGTTATACTTTCATCAATATCATTGATAAATATACAAAACAACAATGGGCCCAACACCGAACCCTGGGGAACTCCAGTAATAACATTTGTCTACGAAGAGCAGTGTCCATTGATTATCACTCTTTGTCGTCTCCCACTCAACCATCCCTTTATCCATTGTAGCAACTTACCCTTAATGCCATATTTCTCCAGTTTGTACAGCTCTCTTCCATGTGCAACAGTATCAAAAGCTTCCTGAAATCCAAGTATATGATATCAAAATTATTTTTGGCATTCAGTTCCTTTGTGACCACATAATAGTATCCAATAAAATTGGTCAGACAAGACCTCCCTTTAAGAAACCCATGCTGTGTTTTAACTATTACTGCAGTCTTGTCTAGATGATCCTGCAATTCTTCTTTAACCAGTGATTCCATTATTTTTCCTGGAACACAAGTTAAACTAACAGTTGTATTGTTACTTGTGTCACCTTTTGAATCCCCTTTGTGAATTAGTGATACATTTGCACACCTCCAGTCCATGGGGACCTACCCTGAGTCCAAGGAAGCTCTCATAGTTATAGCTAAGGGTTTACTTACTTCCTTTGCTGCCTCATTTAATATAACTGGATAGATCCCATCCACACCAGGTGCTTTTTTTATGTTTAACTTCAACAAGTTTTCCTCCACTTGCGAAAACAGCCTACTACCATTATTTTGGCTTTAAGGTAGGGGATGAAGACAAACCCCAGGTATCTCATATTTGCTGCAATACATGTGCTGTAAATCTCTGTGGATGGTTGAATAACAAAGGGTGTTCAATGCCTTTTGCCATTCCAATGATTTGGAGGGAGCCTTCAAATCATGTAAATGACTTATTTCTGCATGGTGCCTCCTCTTCAGCATTGCATGTCAAAAAAAAAAATAAAATAAGTGGACTGTGGAATACCCCAACATCACATCCGACCAGTGGCACATGGGGATGGTCTGCCTGTACCTCACCTTCCAGAAGAGTACACTTTGGAGTCTGATGAAGATGGGGACAGTGTAAGGAATGATGATCAACCTGGGCCTTCAACATCACAGGATCAGGAATTTTGTCCCAGAACCTGAGTTGCTGAGTGAGTCACACAGAATCACTCAAGGTGAACTAAGTGATCTAACTCGAGACCTAGATCTATCGAACAATAAAGCAGAGCTTCTGGGATCAAGGCTCCATCAGTGGAATCTTCTGCAACCAAATGTCAAGGTGTCTATGTACATGAGCAGGCAGAATGCTTTGACTCCAAATTTAAAGTGAAAATAACCTTGTTGCCTGTTGTGATGTCAATGGTTTGCTGACAGCTTTGAATGTGGAGCACAACCCACAGGACTGAAGGCTATTCATAGACTCATCAAAGCTAAGTTTAAAAGCTGTTTTGCTCCACAATGGCAATGCTCTTCCTTCAATTCCTCTAGGTCATGCAGACCCTTCATCCACATGAAGGGTCTGCACAGGTAGCACAGTGGTATCGTCACCGTCCTCCCCACACCGGGTGGAAAAGGCCTGGGTTTGAATCCCGGCAATGGCACGAGGAACTTTAGTGAGTTTTTTTTCACTCTGTGGCCAAGTTAGTTGGTCTCAGGCATAGATAGCAAGGTTTTCCCCCAGAAACTGGGTTTTTTCGTCCAGCAAAACAGACAAATCGACCATAGAACACACACGATTAACAGATATTAGACACACAGCATGGCAGATAAATTTAATTATTTGGTTGGCCTAAAAATAATAGTTTGATTTTGTCCACATGAAGGAAACATATGAGAATATGAAATTAATTCTGGAAGGAATGAAGTACAAAGGTGACCAATGGCAGATCTGTGGAGACCTGAAGGTGGTTGCAGTACTGTTGGGCATGCAGTTGGCATACGGCGCATCCGTAGCCAGGTGGGAAGGAGCAGCAGTGCGTAACACATGTTTCTTGATTAGACCGGGGTTCGAGCCCGTCACCACCAAATACGGAGGATGCGGAAAGGTCAGGAAATGACCACCGCATATCCCGGAGCAATATGGCCTTAGTTGCTAATGCTCCTAAAAACCAAATAATAACAACAATAACAGTTGGCATACACAAAGTACTGCTGTTCCCTGTGTGAGTGGGACAGTTGGGCTAGGTCCTCACACTACAAGAGAAAAGTCTGGCCTCTCAGGGAAAATCTGCACCCCTGGGGGAGAAAATGTCCAGCACAATCCTCTGGTTGATCAAAGCAAAATTCTTCTGCCCCCTTTACACATCAGACTGGGACTCATGAAGAACTTCGTTGAGGGGATGGACCAGGATGAAGAAGCTTTCAAGTACCTGAGAGGACAATTTCCACTTTTTATTGATCCTAACGTTAAGGAAGGAATCTTTCTTGGTCCGCAAATTCTTGAACTTTTAAAGGATGAAAACTTTGAGCGAGTTCTCCAGGGTAGTGAGAATGCAGCTTGGGAAGCCTTTAAAAGTGTTGTGCATGACTTCCTGGGAAACTGAAGAGCTGGAAACTATGTTGAGGCTGTGAACAACCTTATAGAAAAGTATCATCAATTAGGCTGCAACATGTCACTGAAAATCCACTTTCTTAACTGTCATCTGGACTTCTTCCCTGACAACTGTGGTGCAGTGAGTGACGAGCACGGTGAGCGAATCCACCAAGATATTTCAGCAATGGAAAGAAGATATTAGGGTAAGTGGATCGCTTCTATGCTTGCTGACTACTGTTGGACAGTAACAAGAGATGCTCTGGAAGTGGAATACAAGTGACAAGTGAAAAGAAGGTGCTGTCGTGAATAGGTCACATTTTGAGAAAGTACTTTTGGTTCCTGTGCAGTTTCCTTGTGTTTTTGTTTTTTTATGTTTTAATTAAAAACAACTGTGATTTATGTTGTATCAAGAAAATGTAAATATGAGATTGTTTTAATATTAAAACACTTGACTACTACTGAAATTACTATATTCTTAGACAATAGTGAAAGTAGTAGTAAACAGTCACAGTGGTGTAGTAAATAGTCACCCATTAAATTCAGAAAAGTGTTGCTACTATGTGAAAATAGTCACCCATTAAATTCAGAAAAGTGTTGCTACTATGTGAGTAATCAACCCACAAGTTCCAGTCATTATCCAAAAAGTTAAATTTCCCCATTATAAGACAATTTGATTAACTGCCCCATTCTCTGTGTGTAATTGTATGGTACACTCATCATAGTCTTTTGATTTGGCACATTATAGCCTCAGATGCAGATGTGCCATAAAACCCATAAACAAATAAACAAACATCAGAATTGTTTGGCCTAAATCAGACTTCTACTGTAATTTTTCTCATTTTTCAGTGCTTATGTCACCCAAACCTGACTGTTACCCAAATCGTCTGGGTGGAGTGCTTTAGATCCAAAGTGCTTGCTAACCAAGTGCAGCATATAACAGAATCACCATTGAAGTATTGATGATATGCCCAGTAATGTATGAATTATCTTCAGAACTTTCAGGATTTGCCGCCATCTCTTAATTGTGTTTTGAACTACCGGTAGCTGCAGTTTTATAAGATGGCAGCATGAAAATTATTTTTAAAACTGGTGGAGAAGTGTGTACTTGTTAACCTTTTCTAAAAGTTATAGTATACACATTTTAATAGCTGTTCTCCTGCAAAGTTTTGAAAATTAGCACTTCCTGAGTTAGAAATTTTTTTTATTTTAATTCATATGAAATGGAAATTTTATAGGAAATGAAATTCAAACTATGCATTTCATGATGTGATTCTCTTCTACTTCTTTAGTATCTGTGAAAACAGCAGGAATTATTAATAAACATTTAACTCAATTGTATGAATTTGAAGATTGTAGTTATCATCGAAAATTTACTTAAATTATATGATCTTGAAGATTTTTATTTATAATTGTTGTAGAAGGTCTGTAAAAACTACCACAAAACATCTTTTGTATATATATATATATATATATATATATAATATCCAATTAATCCAAAAATTAAATAGAGAGATAAAAATTAATAAAAAAATAGTAGAAAAACTAACATCAGTGGCAGCAAAAAAGCACAGTCCACTACATGTTGCTTATAATAAATTAAATTAAAATAGGATTTTTGCCAGTAGCATGGCAAACCAGTAGAGTAAAATGAACCAAATAAAAAATAACAATAACAGAAAAATATAGGGGGAATAAAGAATATTCTATAGCCTAATTTGTTTCCATATATGTTCAGTTCAACTATTGTTTTGTCAGTGGTGTGGTTTGGCCATGCAAGTATTAGGCTTTGTTTTATTTATTTTTGCTGCATATGGGCCACCGCTATGCAAATCTATTGCATCAACGGTTCGATCTTAGTATCATTCCGCCGTTGCATGGATTTGTTTAGCATTCAAAATGCAGTGATTCCCTGACTATTATTGGCCTCGTGGACCTCTGTCAAGGTGGGGCATAATGGTCAGTCTATTTTATTTCATTTCATCTTATTAATTATTATTTTTAATTTATTTGGTCATGTAATGTTGTTATTTACGTTTCCACCTTAGTGAGATTTCACATAATTCAGAAACGGATTCCTACGAGGAGGCGCTGCTAAATTTCTTTTAATTGGCTTAATTTTCTAAATTATTCTAGGAATGTTGCTTCAACACTACCCTCTCCTTCTTCGTCCCCCCTATATCTTTCTGTTATTGTTATTTTTTATTTGGTTCAGTTCGTTTTCACACTACTGATTTGCCATGCTACTGGCAAAAATCCTATTTTAATTTAGTTTATATATATATATATATTTTTTTTTTTTTTTTTAGGAAATAAAATAAAAATTTGTTCCAGGAAGAAGTTTTCATTTTTAAAAAAATGAAGCAATTTCTATTATTATTATTATTATTTATTTTTTTTTCAATATTGATTTGATTTTGGTAATAATCCTATTGTGATGTTGTCCGGTGATGTCAAAATAAGAATAAATTATTTAAAAGCATTTACGTACAAGTTTTCATTTTTACAAAATTTAATATGGACAACTCACTCTGCAGAGTCGATCTCCAATGGAAAATATACTGCTCCAAAAAACACACATTGCTAAACTCACTGTTAAGTGGGTTAATCAATTGTCTCACTGGTGAAAAATTTAGACCCCTTATCACATGCAAGATTTATGTGTTTCACATATTGTAGACTTTCCAGAAACAATTCAAGCCCTTTCACTTAAAAAAAAAAAAAAAAAAGAGGAAAAAAAAAGCATGTGTATGTTTATGTACAAGGTGCAAGCCAGGTTTCCAGATGGCTGCATGAAGCATTAATCACATGCTGTAGCAGTGCACCATTACATACTACACTGAAAGGACATAATTCATGGGACACCTGGTTCCAGGGCAATGCGACACTGTCACCTCTCACACTAGTAGACGAACCTACCGCTTGACAGGTATATAGGCACACTGCATCACTGCATTCATGTAGATGGTAATTCGATGTCAGTATGGATAAATCATGAGTTAACTGACTTTGAAAGAAGGATGATAACAGGTGTTGACACATAGGTCACTCTATTACAGAAGTGGTACAGAAATTGCACTATCCCCATTTGACAGTATCAAGAGTCTATCGGGAATACGCCATTTCTGGAATAAAATCTCATCAAGGAATGGGCAGAGAAAGGCGGTGGGTGAATGTCGCCACCTGTGTCTGTCTTGCATTGTTTCAGCCAACCGGAGAGCAACAGTGGCACAAATCACTGCTGACTTCAACGAGGGAGGTGCAAGAAACGTCTCCACAAAGACCATCAGGTGATCATTAGCCCCAATAGGTGATGGAAGCCGCTGATCCACCAGAGTCCCATGGGTCTGCTAGCTCGATGAGTCACACCGACCCAGCTGGGTCGGTGTGACTAGAAAACAGAAGCCAGCTGGAGTTCTGAATATTAAAATCACCAAGGAAAATTACCTCACTGTTAGGAACGTTGGACTGGAGAAAGTCAAGTTACAAAGAGAGGAAGTCAAAGAGATCCGAGTGATTAGTGGGGTTGAGAGAACGGTAGAGACAACAGATGAATTTGACACAATGAGGTAGAGAGATTTGGAGCCAAAGAAGATTGAAGACAGGAGATTCCAAATTACCAAGTCTCTGATAGGGAATATCAGAACAGACATATGCACAAGTACTACCTTTGAGGCAAAAGGAATCATACGGCGAATAATTTGGGCAACTGAGATGAGCAGCAGTTGAATCAACCGATAACTGAGATTCTGTCAGAAGAAGTACATGGGGTTTGGCAGATGCAAAATGTGGAAATGCAAGTGGAAATGGATATTGTTGAGATTAGAATTGAGACCACGTATATTTGTGAAATGAACTAGGAAGTGTTTGGGAAGTTTAGATCTTTTTGCAGATAAGATTACTCTATTAGTTTGACAATTCATGGTGTATTCAATAGTAAGAAAAAGTGTGTGTGTGTGGGGGGGGACATGCTGTATGAAGTAATGAAATTTTTGGATATGACATACACATGGTAAGAATATATCCAAATCTTTGACATAACATGGCCTTGAGAATGCCCCCCCGCATACACACTACTCAGACTCCATCCAGGAACTATCTGGCAAAGTAGAGGGAGCAAGATTATACACTAGCTGATCCGGAAGCCTCCTAAAGAGTTACCAATAGGTTTGGTCTGGTGTACTAATTAGCGGCTGGCCTACGAAAACCGTTTTAGAGCTGTACGCTCAAAATGTAAGGAAGTTTGGATCTCGCCTTGATGTTCATCATAACCTCAAAATTCATCAGTCATACTGCATGACGGAAGAGAAGGGGAAGGGTTGACTGGAACTTAGCTCTAGAGACTAAACATGGGTTCTACCACTTCAAGCCTCCAATAAGCGAAGTGGTGGTATTGCATCGGTTGATGAGAGTCACCTGGTAACACAGAGGGGTGGCATTCCTCCATGTGGTGTGGGCCCCACACCTTGACCCCTGCTTACGTTGGTTCACACCTCGGTGGTTACCGACAGTGCTTGTACATGGAGGTTATACCCAGGATTACTAACAGTCCCACCATCGTGAAGGTGCAAGCAGAAGATTTGGCTGTCACAGACCATCCGGATTTTGCCGAAATTTGGTCCACTTGACTTGAATGTGTGACCCGAATATCAGTTCCATCAGCGTTTTTAGATTCCCCAGTACTTGTCTGGCCTATCTGAGAGAATGTCTATGACAACCTCAAGGACTATATAAAGGGTATGTAAAGCGGTGTATAAACCGGTACAAAAAGAGGTGTATAAAATGGTATATAAAGAGGTGTATAAAATGGTATATAAAGAGGCGTGTAAAGCTTTGAATGGTTTGAGCATGCTCAATGCTGATGCGATACTTTCTCTTGCTCAGAATCATCACCTGAGAGGGCATAAATTAAAATTGAGGAAAGACAGTTGTAGGATTGATGTGCACAAGTTTGCCTTTAGCCAGCGGGTGGTTAATTGCTGGAACTAACTTCCATCTGTGGTTGTAGAAGTTGATAGCCTAAAAAGATTCAAGGCAGAACTATACAAACATTTGGAACGAGTGGTTGGGTGAAATGAGAAGTGTGTGGATGGGTGAAATGAGAAGAATGTGTGTTTTTTTTTGGCTGATGCTATATAAGCTTGCTTTCTTGCATCATGCGTCTTTGCTAATGCTCTTGATGACGGAAGAGGGGTAGTGAAAGCCGCTGGGGACTGCCATTTGTTTCGTCATGTTGTCACGTGCTGGAGGCTTTGATCTTTTCCTCTTCATCCTGACCAGGTGAAGAGAACTACTCTATGCAATCGTTGCCATCAAAGTGACTCAGCAGGGCTTATCATCGAGAAGGTGTGCATGAATGGATTTTAGGGAGGAAGACTAACTGGACTTCTTCTAAATATTCTAAAATAGGAAGATATTAGATCTGTCAGTGTTTTAGATTGATTGTCTGACACACAGAATGCTTGTTCCCCTGTAAGCCCTGAACAATAGATAATATTATACAAATACACAGATAAAGCTCAATTAGTACATATATACAAATAGTTCATGCTTTAACAGAATGGAAGCATGCATGTCCTCAGCTTACAATAAGAAGGAATCAATGGCGATTAGAGAATGATCATGGTATTTGACATCGAATGAAGAGGTAAAGTACCTGCTATTACCTGAAGTGCAGCAGTAAACACTGTAGGCACTCTCAAACAAGATTGACAAACCTTATTTTCTCGATGGCCTGAAGCTTGAGCTGAATCTTTCTGTTAGATTGGAAACAGCTTGCAGCAGTGAAGGTAACCATTCAAATGAAAACAGCCTTGTAGTATAAGAGCAATACTTTTCTAGACAGGCCCCAATCTTTTTTTGCAACTCTAACTAGAAGTTATTTAACTTCTGGTACGTGAGAAAAAATGTAAAGTGTTCATCTGTGACAACTTCTAGATGTTTTAGCTGAAAGACAAAAGGTAATTGCTAGTGATGGATTTTAATATGTGGTGGTTTTCTATAATCTAACCTGTTTCTGGATAACAGCATTTTAGTTTTTGTTGGACTAATCGTCAGTTTATTAGTTCTGGTCCAAGTCAGAAGATATGCCAGGAAAAAATTAGCTTGACTCTCAAGGGTACGTCCAGAAGGACTATGGATGACAGTGGTGAGGGTCATCTGCATAATCTAGAATATGAGTCTCCCAGAAGTTACACTGTAACCAGTCATTCAATAAAATGTTCCAAAAGAGGCTCTTGGCATAGAACCCTGGGGACAGCCTCTCAAATGCTCTGGCAAACCTGCTGAAACTTCAACTGAACAATGATTTTTTGGCAGAAAAGTAACTTCTGATTAGTGAAGAAAGTGTCAAGAACAGCCAGCAGACCTACGATATTCAAGGGTGCCCTGCAACCAAAGGGAATCAAATGCATCCTCAAAGCCAACAAAAATTCCCAATTCAAAAATGTTGGTAGAGGCAACACGAAATATAAAATTCATTAAGGCATCTTCACGAGACTTACAGTGGTAATGGCAAATTATTTTGGAGAGTAAAAGACTTTGTCAGTAAATAAGGATTGAATCCTAAGAGACAAGGCATTCCAGCACCTTACTATAAGATTTGCCACAAAGGCAATCAGATGATATGATCTTGCTTTCAGCAGTGGAAGCAAGATCATATCATCTTGCTTCCAGCAGTGATTTATTCAGCTTTCTGATAATCTAAAGAAGGACAGTCTACCATATAGCCAGGAAAGAACTCCCAAACTTTGTTGGTACTTGTTAAACAATAACAACAAAATCCTTGTTGGCACCGTTTCAGGGCTATTTGGCCCTTCTTCGGTGGGTGGGTGGGTACCTGAGTGATGTAATGATGACAAAACAGTTGTGAAAAAGGGCCAAACAGCCCTGAAACGGTACCGTCTGGGTGGTGGTATCCACTGAGAATAAGTAACAACAGTCTTCTCCTTCAGGTGAAGCGTTACTTATTCGAAGTAGTGCAATGTCATGGCAACTCGTCGTGAAGGTATTCACAATATGAGATGTAACTTAAATGATGCCACTATTGCAAATTTGCTAATCTATAATTGGCTGTGTATAAATGATGCAAGTGCACTAAGATATACATAGTCTAACTCTTTCGCAGCTTGAGGCATAAGCCCTTAATGCATTAGAATTCTATTGCTCTTATATTATTTCTCCCTGATTGGGGGTTCCACCTCGTGACAGGTATTGCTACCAAGTACACAGGATGGTTGTTGTTATGTCTGGTGTTACTGTTGGTCGAGAAACTCTCTGACTATCTTACAGGTGTTCAGGATTGCGTCTTTCTGGAGTTACTTGTAGGTGTTCACTGGGAGACCTTTTGCTGCTAGACTGTTATGCAGGGTCTTTGGCACCATACCTGTGGTTGACACGATGATCGGGATGGTCTTTACTTGTTGCATATGCCACATCTCTTTGATCTCCTGTCAGGTTCGTGTACTTCCTGATTTTTTCCCCATGGGTTTTCTGCAGGTTGCCAGTGTTTGGTACTGCTATAGGTAGCCTTTTCCTTCTTGTCCACAAGGGTTATGTCCAGTCTGTTGTGCAAGATTGTCCTATCCGTTATTATGGCGTGGTCCCAGTACAGCTTGTTGGTTGGGGTCTCTAGTACTGCCTGGGGTTTGTACTTGTAGTACGATACACTTTCTTCAATTAACTGCTATTTCCTTGCTAGCTTCTGGTGTACTATCCTGGCTACCTGGTCGTGTCTATGAGTGAACTTAGTCTGGGTGATCACCCCGCGGTGATATGTTGGATCATTTCTGAGGCCAGGTGGCATCATCGACATGTGTCATTGAACACTCCAGGCTCCTTGACTATGTATTTCCTATAGTTCCTGGTGTTGATTACCTGGTCTTGGATGGCGAGCATGAATCCTTCAGTCTTGGGGAAGAGCTTCCCGCTCATGAGGCATGCATTGTAAGCAATTTTATTTATGTGATGGAGATCATTGTAGTGTCTGCCATGGAGTGTCTTCTCTGCCCATCTTTCTAGCTTCGTTTGTGCCTCCTGGTTGGGGATGATCTCCTCGCTCAGGTTGAGTGGGGTATACAGCTTGTCTATTTTCCTTATGACCTGGTGGAGTGCTGCTATCTGTTTCTGGAAGTAATCCTTCAGGTTAACTATCACTGTCTTCTGTTGCTCAATGAGGTCTATTATAATAATAATAATAATAAAAAAAAAGGTAAAGTGCAGCCATTATCAACCCACTGCAGGATGGAAGCCTCCTCAACAATTCATGCTGAGGGAAATGGACCATAATCTGCCACGCTGGTCCAGTGTGGGTTGGCAGATCGACTGTATTTAGCAGTCAGGGGCTTAAACCCCGGTCTACTCAAAGAGCGTGTGCTACTGCACTCCCGCTTCTGACCACTCGGCTACGGAGGCCTCTGTATATGGTGCATGGAAGCCTATATCTTCTCTTACGAAGAAAGGCTTAAGTTTTGCGAATTACAGTGTCTGGTGACTAGGCACCAGCGAGGTGATCTGATAGAGGTGTACAAAGCCTTGAATGGTTTGAGCATGCTCAATGTGATGGGATTCTTCCTCTTGCTCAGAATAATCACCTGAGAGGGCATAAATTCAAATTGAGGAAAGACAGATGTAGGATAGATGTGCGGAAATTTGCCTTTAGCCAGTGGGTGGTTGGTAGGTGGAACAGACTTCCATCCCTTGTCATGGAAGTTGATAGCCTAAATAAGTTTAAGGCTCAGCTGGACAGGTATTTTGAACGAACAGAGGGGTGAAGTGGAAGTGGTTATTTTTTATTTATTTATATTTTTTTGGCTGATGCTGCATAAGCTTGCTTTCTTGCATCAAATGCCTCTACTAATGCATAATGCTATGCTGCACCAGCCAAAAAAAAAAAAAAAAAATTCCGAGTTAACCTGAAACAGAGAGAGAGAGAGAGAGAGTCAAAAGTAGAAGGGAATCACCAAGAAAGAGAAGAATAATGATATCCTGCTCAGGACCCTGGGAGTGCCAACCCCATACTTACCAGATGTGTGTCCCTGGGGTTAAATTTATCTGAGAGCTTGTTAGAAGCAACAATCTGTGGATTTTAAAAGCGTTAGCTCTCAGTAGAGAAACTTTGCAAAGCAAGACAGTCTCTCTGAGACAGTCCCAAAAGGGAAAGTCATTTGAGTCAAGAGGTATACTCAGTTTTCTCAGCATGAGAAGAATCTGTGATGCTAGCAAATATACTGAACTCGATAATATACTGAAGCACTAATGGATCAAACAAAAACAACAAAGTATATAAGGTTAAAAGCATTAAAACTATTAAAACTATACAATTGTAGCTTTCGGGGGCATCCGCCTCCTTTCTCAACAAGAAATAATGCTTATGCAGCACATCCTTAAGTATCAGGTTCATGGCACATGTGGTTGATCAGGTGCATGAACAGAAGTTCCTACACGTGCCCCAGAACCGGAAGCAGCTCGGGAACGTGGTAAATAGAAACGCTCATCTTTTGAGAGGATTATAGCCTCAAAAAGGGGGTGAAGCCACACACCCCTATCCCTATTCATAGTATTGTTATCGGATGAGCAAATCCACAAGCTCTCGTGCCACTTGCGGTCCCAGAACCTATTCGCCCGATCAAGGATGACAGCATTTTCTGGGAAAACCTGGTGCTGTCTTTCCCACAAATGTTCAGCAACAGTGGACTTGTCAAACTCTGCAGTCTGTATGGCACTCGTGTGTTCCCCCAGATGATCCTTAAGCCGCCGCCCCGTCTCCCCCACATAACACTCCCCACAATCCGGGCATTTAATCTCGTATATAACCCCACTACTAGAGTGCCTTAATATGGGGTCCTTAACTTGCGACATTACTGTGTGCAAACTCCGACCCGGAAGCTGCACACAGCATGCTTGATAACCCCGAAATACCCTTGCAATGCATTCTGTAAGGTCCAGATAGTAGGGAATGTAAGCTGTGGTAACTGGAACAGCCGTTTCTCTATGGATAGACTCCACTACTATATTTATCCATGATCCTCTGGGGGTAACCGCATTTCATAAGATCCGCTGCAATTCATGAAATTTCTTTCTCTCTCTCTCTCCTCAGAGGTACTACAGTGGGTCCCAATTCTGTCAAATAGTGTCTTAGCAACGCTATTCTTATGTTGCCTAGTCTGCGCCGACCTGTAGTGGGTGTACTGGCTCCGGCACATTGGCTTCTTATAGATTGTGGTTTTAAGCCTGGAGCCATCTCTGTATACCATTACATCCAGGAATGGGAGGGTACCACCTGCTTCTACCTCTGAGGTAAGCTGTATAAATGGAGAAAAACTGTTGAGAAGACTAAGCACATCTTCCTCTCTCCCCTTTTGAACAATAGTGAATGTGTCACCCACGTATCTTTTCCACTTACGCATAGGGAACTCCAATCCTTCAAAAATCCTGTTCTCTAATTCCTCCTTGGCTAGATTCGCCACAACAGCACTGATAGGAGAACCCATAGCTGTGCCGTGAACCTGCTTGTACATCACCCCTTGAAATAACATAGTAGTACTCGAGAGAGACAATTCTATACCACAATAAATATCATCAATGTTTAAATGAGACCTGGCACTTAAAGTTCCAGGTCTCATCTTTCTGTAGGGCCATTTTAACACATTGAACCCCACGTGTTATAGGAATACATGTAAACAATGACACTACATCCAACGATATCATAATCTCATTCATCCCTGTAGTCTGTCTCTTCACAAAATCCCACGAATTCTTTACTATCTTTAACAATGAATACAGACCATCCCACTATGGGGGCAATCAGCTTTGCCAAAAATCTAGACGTAGCATAAGGTAGGGCTACCAATAAAATAAACAATGGGTTGTAAGGGGACCCCTACTTTATGTGTTTTTACTTTGGTAGCCCATAAAACCTGGAAAGCTATCCATAGAGTGGAGTTTATCCATAGAGAATTGGCTGTTCCGGTTATCACATTTTACATTCCCTACTATCCGGGCCTTACAAAACGCATTGCAAGGGTATTTTGGGGTTATCAAGCACGCTGTGTGCAGCTTCTGGGTCGGAGGTTGCACACAGTAGTGTCGCAAGTTAAGGACCCCGTATTAAGGGACTCTAGTAGTGGGGTTATATACGAGATTAAATGCCCTGATTGTGGGGGAGAAGGGGCAGCAGCTTAAGGATCATCTGGGGGGAACACACGAGTGCCATACAGACCACAGAGTTTGATTAGTCCGCTGTTGCTGAACATTTTTGGGAAAAACAGCACCAGATCTCCCCAGAAAATGCTGTCATCCTTGATCGGGCGCATAGGTTCTGGGACCGCAAGTGGCTCGAGAGCTTGTGGATTTGCTCATCCGATAACAATACTATGAATAGGGATAGGGGTGTGCAGCTTCATCCCCTTTTTGAGGCTATAGTCCTCTCAAATGATGAGCGTTTCTGTTTACCACATTTCCGAGCTGCTTCCGGTTCTGGGGCATGTGTAGGAACTTCTGTTCATGTGCCTGATCAACCACGTGTGCCGTGAACCTGATATTTAAGGACGTGCTGCATAAGCATTATTTCTTGTTGAGAAAGGAGGCAGACGCCCCCGAAAGCTACAATTGTACAGTTTTAACAGTTTTAACGCTTTTAACCTTATATATTTTATTTTTTATTTTATTTTCAGGCTTTGTTCACAATCAGTTATTGTAAATAGATTATGTTACAGTATCCTCTGTATTTATATATACAGTATTAAGTTATTTTAACTCAATGGTTGGTGTATTAATGTAATATCGTGAATATGAACTTTCCCAACCTCAGAGGCCTTTTTGAAGAAAAAAAAAAAAGAAAAAAAAAAGTATAATGGCAGTTTTAAGAAAACGTCAAGCCATTTAGTTAGATATACAAACACAGAAACAAGGGACACAACAAAAAGTTTTCCAGAAGAATCTAATTTCTTCTAATGTAATTTTAGTTTTTTTTTTTTTTTTTTTTCAGAAAAAGTCTGTGAAAGGGGAAAAAATACTTGGCAAAATACATATATATGCAGCTACTACCATACATGTAATACAGTACATCAGCAACTAAATTTTTTTTAATCCTCCCCAAAAGCTGTTTCCCTAAAAAGTATGACAATTATTTTAAGGGTTAGGCAATTTATATTGCCATTAAAACAACAAGAAGTACCATTGAGCACAAAGCAGTACTCGGAAGACAGATTTCTAAAATAGTAATCTTATCAAAACTTGCCAACCCCTTATTATTATTATTAGCCATATGGTGCAAGGAAGCCTGAGGCTTATGCTGCACCAGCCAGAAAAAAAAAAAATTAATTTACCCTAGGACCCAGAGAGAGAGAGAGAGAGAGAGTGAAGTCGAAGGAAATCACCAAGAAAGAGAAGAATGATGATAGAGAGAAATAAGTAACTTACACCATCTTCTAGGGGGAGACATTCACAAATCGAAGGAAGGTATTGACCAGTTGGTAATAAAAGCACAAAACATATGCTAATATCCATTTAAAAAAAAAAAAAAAGCCTAACTTTGAGCTATGTACACTTACAGATGTCAGCCCACAAGGCAACCTAAAATCCACGATCAGCTTGACTTGGCGCATTATAGCCTTAGATGTTAATGCTCCATAAATTCCTTAAACAACCAACCAACCATGATCAGCTGTTCCACTGTTTTCTGTCTATTGGCTTGCACAAAGCAAGACAACCTACATTCACCACGATTGTCGATGAGGCTTAGATGTTTGACATTGCATTAATATCCATAAAAAAAAGCCTGACTTTGAGCTACGCACGCTAGCCACAAGGCAACTTCAAGTCCATGGTCAGCTATTCCACTGTTTTCTGTCTATTGGTGTGCATAAAGCTGGACAGCCTACATTCACCATGACTGTCGATGAGACAGTCCTTGTCATTGGATCACTGATTGCTGCTTCTTTCCAGTAACCGTCTACTCTTGGAACATTTTAACACGTTGACTGCCAAGCTAGTTTAAGAAAAAATTACCCTTGGGGCCAAAAAATGTGTAGTAAATAATTTGATTAGTAATTCCAAAATAAATATTTTAATGTCAACAAAGCATGTCCTAGAAATGGTTGATGAACCCTCCACCAGTAAAGGAAGACAAAAAGAAGCCAAACAAAAACCACTTCCTATTCTAGCATATAATAAAGGAAAAGCAGGCATTGATCTGTCAGACCAAATGGGTTCTTATTCCACAATGCTAAGAAAGGGGATAAAGTGGTAGAAGAATGTGTGTTTTATGTTATGTTTGTTTGTTTGTTTGTTATTTGGTTTTTAGGAGCATTAGCAACTAAGGCCATATTGCTCCGGGGATACGCGGTGGTCATTCCCTGACCTTTCCGCATCCTCCGTATTTGGTGGTCATGAGCTCGAACCCCGGTCTAATCAAGAAGCGTGTGCTACGCACTGCCGCTCCTGCCCACCTGGCTACGGAGGCGCCCCTTTATGTTATGCAAAATTGAAAGAGTCTGAAGGAAGATCTGTTGCTAGAAAGAATGGGAAAAGAGTTGTACTTATTGCCCAGACTGTAATCATCAGCCTTCTTGTGTTTAGTGTTTTGGTCAACACTACAAATCAACATAATTTTGTAATTGTAAAATTCATATAATAAATAATCAGCAATTACTCTCTTATTTTTTCTCATAGCACCATGCAAATTTCACCAGCTGTATCACCAGGGGCCAAACTTTTCAAAAATAATGTAAATTCCCATAATCGTCAGCGCTGTACAGCTGACACAACTCTGAGCAGCGGGTGTGAGCCATATATGTCTGATACGGCAGCTAAAACACCTAATGGTGTCAGACATATATGTCTGGCATGGCAGTAAAGGTGTTAATTACACAACTGTGTAAATAGCTCACAAAGGTTCACAATTTTTTTAGTACTGCCAAGTGGTGAAGAATGGCAGATTGCTAAAGCATGGGGATGATCATGCTGTTTTGACTGCACAGTTGTTTAAAACACACGTAATGTACTAATTATTATTATTATTAATAGCCTTGCATATGGTGCAAGGAAGCCTGAGGCTTATGCTGCACCAGGAAAAAAAAAAAATTCCCAAGTTACCCTGAGAGAGAGTCAAAAGTAGAAGGGAATCACCAAGAAAATGAAGAATGATGATATCCAGCTCAGGACCCTGGGTGTGCCAAGCCCATACTCCCCAGATGTGGTTACGTAACCCCCGAGGTTACGTATACAACAGGTTAAAAGGAGAGGTGGGAGAGACAGTGATTTTATGAAACTTGTTTCTGAATTTTTATCTTTAAAATGATATTTAAATATTTACCATTTTGATGTATGCATTATTTAATTATAAGGAATTTGATTTATTTCTATTATTTTTAATTCCAGATGTGTTCTTAATATTGCACTGTCAGCACCACAGATGGTAAATTATCTCTTAAATTTTCGACATTCTGTCAGGTTATATCTTCCTGAAAGGTAGTTATGTTCTCATGATGTAGATGATTATTTATTTATTTATTTTTTTAAATTAACTAATTTTAAGAAAATTAAAACTATTACTGTGATTTTACTACAGGTAACCCTCATATAACATGGTTATTTGGTTCCAATAAAATCTCATGTAATGCAAAACAGTGTTATATGGGACTAAAAACCAGTACAAAAAGAGGGGTTATGTTCCAAAAGATAACGAAAATACACCATTTTTTTTATAACTATCAGAAATTTAATTTTTATAGTAGTAATAACTTCATATTTTAACTTTATTTTTATAATAGTAATAACTTAAATAGTAATAACTGAACAAACGTCTTACCTTACAAACTGTGATACTTATATGTCAGATAGTGTACGTTCAGTTAATTTTCTACCTCTTCATCACTGCTAAGCACAATCTTTTCTGCAGCATCTAGATTTCGTTTACCTTCGATTACTGCAAGGCCTTCAACTTTGTGCCCCATAGCTGACTGATAAAGACACTGAAGATTTATGAAGTCAACCCGACACTGACACCCGTTCTAGAAGAAACCATGGCAAAATGGAGGACCACCATCGAGGTTGAGAACATCAGGATCACACCAATAACCATCAGAAGAGGAATATTCCAGGGAGATGCCCTGAGCCACTATGGTTCTGTCCACCATGCTCGATCATCAAGTATGAATATACCCTAAAAGAAAGGACGAAGAACCTGTTCACCCTCTTTCACCTCATGTACATGGATGACACTGAACTATGTGTGCAACCGAGATTCAATTACAACAGCTACTCCAGATCACTAAAGGTTTCAGCACTGACATCGGAATGCAGTTTGGCTTAGACAAATGCAAAACCCATGGATTGCATCAAGGACATCCAGTTGGACTAAACTACACCAGCTGAAGACTGGTGAAGAGATTGTGAAGCCATGTCAGAGGGGGAGACATACAAATATCTTGGGATGATGTCCAGGCCCACCAGTTAGAACTCAAGATTAAGGCCTGCCTTATTGAAAAATACCATCAGAGTGAAAAGCCTGCTAAACTCAAAGCTGAATGATGGGAATGTGGTCACATCCATGAGCACTTGTGCTGTGATCCTGAAAGAGTACGTTAGTACTCTTTTGGGATCACAGGGACCAATGCTGAGCTGGAGGAGATTATGAGATTGGCCAGAATAGTGATGACCAAGAAGTGCCAATGCCACCCGAAGTTGGCCATCAAGTGACTGACCATAGAAGGAGAGAAGGGATTGACTAATCTCATTGAACAAGAGAAGAAGGTGATTTAGAACCTACGAGATTACTTCCAGGAAAATACAGCACCAATCTAATAAGCCATGAGAAAGATAGACAAACTGCACTCATACTCAACAATGGGTGGGGGGCACTCACACAGACAGAAGAAACAATGATAGAAAGCTGCTGGAAGAAGACACTCCATGGCAGTCACTACAATGATCTTCTTTAAGACTACATAGATAAGATGGCTTCCAGCACTTGGCTCACAAATCGAAGACTCCTCCCTGAGACCGAAGGATTCATGCTCCCCATTCCAAGTCCAGGTAATCAAACCAGGAAATACATCGCCAAGGGTCCCAGAGCGACAGATGTCAATGATGCCACATGACCCCAGAAACAATCCTGCACATCACGCAGGATGCAATGTGATCACCCAGATGGAGTACACTCGCAGATACGACCGAATGGTCAGTATAATTCATGAGAAGCTAGTGCAAAAATACCAGTGAGCATTAGTGTTTCACTTATCGAAACACTAATGCTCACATGGTGTCTGGCAGGTACAATATGAACATCTGTATTTTGTCAGCTGTTCACATTTAGTTGGTGAAACTAAAGCTTTACAGCAAGATTAGACATTACTGGCAGTGCTGTGTGGGAATGGAAGTTTCCTAGAAGAAAGAAAAACTTTTTGCTCACCTGGCATCTTTTAAATGTCAAACAGAAATTTAATATCTTGTAATTCGTGGTACAGGTAACCCTCGTATAACACGATAGTTTGGTTGCTACAAAATCTTGTGTAATGTGAAACTGTGTTATATGGGACTAAGAACCAATACAAAAAGGGGGTTACGTTCCAAAAGCTAAGAAAAATACACAATTTTTTTATAACTATTGGAAACTTAATTTTTATAATAGTAATGACTAAATATTTTAACTATTATTTTTATAATGGTACTAATTTAAATCTTACCTTACAAACTGTGATACATATATGTCTGATAATGTACGTTCATTTAAATTTCTTCCTCTTCATTGCTGCTAAGCGATGTTCTGTTCAGTAGAAGGATCTACATTCAAAAAATAAGATTCTAATTACTCATCTAAGTTTATGCCTTCCTGCATGCTTTTTTAGTATAAAATTTGGAACTTCAGAATTTTCAACTGCTCTATCATTCTCTGAATTGGTTTGGTTTACCTCTGATGCCATTTCCACAAAATCTGTTTTGCTCTTTTTCTACCATTAATTAGTGAACATCTTCAGTAGTCACATCATCAAAACCTATTGACTTAGCAAGTTCTACTATCGCACCGATTCTGTTTTATGCCGGTTCGACCATATTTCCTAAATGAACTGACTCTGGCCATACATTTTTCCAACATGCATTTAATGTTGACGGTTTTACTTCTTTGAACGATAAAGGTATGATTCTGATACAGTCCACAATTGAAAAATGTTTCCATGCCTCCATCACTTCAACAGATTCTGAATCAATTTTTTCCAAAATCCATTGTAATGATTTTCTGAAGTAATGAGTTTTAAAGGTAGATATAATGCCTTGATCTAATGGCTGAATTAAAGAAGTTGTATTAGGTGGTAGGAACATTACTTCAACATTTAGATAACTTAAACCTTTTGAATGGCATGGCACGTTATTCAATAGTAATAAAACTTTGAAATCTAGATTTTTAAATAACAAAGAACACGGCACACACAAGTTGCAACAAACACGATATGCACAAGTAAGACACAGAGTAATGAGTTTCTGAAAATTTATTCATGTTTTTTATATGATTTGGAGGGGGAAACACATTTCGCCATAATAATATGAAAACCCACAGAATTCCAGTGATCGGAACTATCGCAAATGCAATAAGATCGAGTTTACTATCCAATTATAATTGATTGCACTAACAGAAAAGCAAAATAAACTGGAAACTGCAATTTGTCTTTATTGTTTTATGGTAGTGACGTCCAGAAACGTGCTTTAGAAAAATATCACGAAGGCGATAACGACTAGTGAGTCAACAACAGGGATTCACAAAAAGGAATGGAAACGTTGAAAAATTACATCTAACATAATAGCAGGGTTTTCCCAGCACAAAAGTCCAAAACTATCGTGTCATGCAAGATTTCCCAAAATTCTCAAACTGGTAGAATGAAACCATGTTATATAAGTACTGTGTTGTGCAATGATTGCCGCAGTTTATCAATCGTGTTAGAGCGAAACTGTGTTGTAGAAGTACCGTGTTATACAGAGGTTGCCTGTATATCAAAATGAAGTAGAAAATACTCTATATCTATAATTAGATAAGATTGGTGAGCAAAAGTACACTGGAGGATTTGGTTTTGTTTTCAGATTTAAGAAGTAAATGTTTAAAAAGTGATGTCTCTCAGATTCCATACTAGCAGCAAAACCTTTAGCAGTTAAACTCTTTCATGGGGACACTTAAATATTGATGCTATTGCAAGCACAATTTGAACATCACACACTAATGTAAACTATATTCAAGACCACTACAAACAGGTGTATAAGATAAGTATGGTTGAAAGGTGAGAGACTAGGGCTAATTATTTGCCTCAAGCATCTTTGAAGCTGGAGTCGTAAAATGAACTATTCATAAAAAAGGGGCTATAATTAGTTCTTTGCTCTTCAGAGGCAAGTGCTGCCTCTCTAACATGTTGATTTAGAAATCAGCCATTCCGTAAATCCACCAAAGTGTGCTAGTCTTTGAGTGACTAATCAACAAGTTCTAATCAATATCTGAAAAGTTAAAATTGCCCATTTTAAAACATTCTTATTTACTGGCCCAGTCTATTTCTTTGTATAATTGTTCATTGTACTCATCACAGTCATTAGGCCAATAAAGCACTCCTACTTCATTTTTGTTTACCCAGTGCTTATATCACACCAAACTGACTCAACATTGAGTCAGTTTGGTCAGCCATGTTAACTGGATGCATTGCTGTAGATTTCATGTGCTTATTAAGAGAATCTAACCCCTCCCCCTCTCTTGACAAGAGAGGGGGAGGGGATAGATTCTCTCTACTGGTACAACCTCTGCAATAGATCTGTCCATCTGCTCTCTGTCCCTCTTTCCTAGCATTGAGTGGACGGCCCTTGACAACCCGCTCAGTAGTGATCAATTCCCGTTGATATGTAAGATTCGAATAGCACAGTCAATAATTTCTATGAAAACTACGCAAAATTCACTTCCCAAGTGTCCTTTGATGAACAGCTCATCAAAATCTGTCCTATCGACACAGTTACTGATCACATTACAGGACAAATACTGGCTGCTGCATGTACTGCGATTCCACAGTCACAGTCAACCATCCGTAGAACCATAAATTATTGGTGGAACGAAGAGTGCAAGGGTGCAAAAAAAGAAAAAACCCAAGCAACGGAATCTGTTTCAAAAACATCCTACCACCACCAATCTTATAAACTACAAGAGACTTAGAGCCAAGGCCCGTTGGAAGAAGGTTAAAAGCGACTCTTCGATTCGAATTGCAAGCTCGATTAATAAAAATACTGATACAAGAATAATATGGAGAAAAATAAAGCAGCTAAATGGCAAATTTTCCCCAATTATCCTTCCCACTTCTCAAGTGGAATGGGCAGGAGATTTTTCTTCCCAAAGATATAGCAAATAGGGACTGTATTTTCACAGATGTCTGCCTCAACAGCATATGATCTTTCATTCCAGAAGATAGATCATATTCAGAGTATTAGCCAAAAAGTTGAAACTGAACTTCAGACCTTTTGGTGTCGCTACGTGGATGATGGTTTTTTTTTTTTTTTATGTATGGTCCTTGAGGCTGTCACAGACATTCTCTCAGATATGCCAGACAAGCTGTACTTGCTACCCGGAATTGATATTCGGGTGACACTCAAGTCAAGTGGACCCAATTTCGGCGAAATCTGGATGGTCTGTAACAGCCAAATCCTCAGCTTGCACCTTCATGATGGTGGGACTGTTAGTAATCCTGGGTATAACCTCCATGCACAAGTACATGGTGGGTGACTACCCAAGTGTGAACCAATGTAAGCAGGGGTCGAGATGTGGTGCCCACACCACATGGAGGAATGCCACCCCTCTATGTTACCAGGCAGTACTAGGTGGTAGATGACTCTCATCAACTGGTGCAATACCACCACTTTGCTTATTGGAGGCTTGAAGTGGTGGAACCCATGTTTAGTCTCTAGAGCTAAGTTCCAGCCAACCCTTCCCCATCTCTTCCATCCTGCAGTATGATTCACGACTTTTGAGGTTATCATGAACATCGTGGCGAGATCCAATATTCCTCACATATCGAGGGCACAGCTCTAAAACGGTGTTCGCAGGCCGGCCGCTAGTTAGTACACCTGACCGAACCTATTGGTAACTCTCTAGCAGCTTCTGGATCAGCTAGTGTATAATCTTGCTACCTCTACTCTGCCAGATAGTGACTGGAGGGAGTCAGAGTAGCGTATATGCAGGGAGCATTGTCGAGGCCACGGTATGTCAAGGATCTGGGTATATTCTTACCATGTGTATGCCATATCCAAAAATTTCATTACTTCATACAGCATGTCCCACCCACTTTTTCTTACAATTGGATACACCATGAATTGTCAAACTAATAGAACAAGCTTATCTGCGAAAAGATCAAAACACTTCCTAATTCATTTCACAAATATACGTGATCTCAGTTCTGATCTCAACGATGTCCTTTCCACTAGCAGTCTGCCAATCCCATGTACTTTTTCTGACAGAATCTCAGTTATCGATTGATTCAACTACTGCTCATCACAGATGCCCAAATTATTCACTGTATGATTCCTTTCGCCTCAAAGGTGGTACTTGTGCAAATTTCCATTCTGATATTCCCTGTCAGAGACTTGGCAATTTGGAATCTCCTCTCTTTGATCTTCTCTGGCTTAAAATCTCTCTACCTCATTGTGCCAAATTCATCTGTTGTCTCTACCATTGTCCCAACTCCACTAATCATTTGGAGCTCTTTGCAACTTAACTTTCTCCAGTCGAACTTTCCTAACAGTGAGGTAATTTTCCTTGGTGATTTTAATGTTCACAACTCCAGCTTGCTTCCATTTTCTAGTCACACCGACCCAGCTAGTCGAGATGCTGAGGCTTTTGCAATTACTAATGACCTAGCACAGATTGTTCATTTACCTACAAAAATACCGGACAATCCTTAACCATACACGCTTCATCTTTTTCTCAAAAACAACCCTTCTAAGTACACGGTCAAAGTGAGAGGTCATTTAGGCACTTCAGATCACAACTTGGTGATTGTCTCTTCTCCAATGGAGCCTTTATCTCATGGCTATTCCCAATTATGAGGAAGCTCTCATAATTCCCAATTATGAGAGCTTCCTCGTGTTGTTTGGCATTACAAGAATGCAAAATGGGATGACCGATGAGATTTCTTTTCTTCTTTTCCTTGGATTACTGTTTCAAAACTTCAGATGTCAACGTCTGCTCAGATCGTGTCAGTGAAATTATTCTTGCACGAATGAAATCCTTTATCCCACATTCCACTTTAAAATCTCGTCCTTTATCTAAACCTTGGTTTTCCAATAAATGTGCTAAAGCTGTTCAAGAGAAGAATGTTGCATATCCTAATTGGCTTGTTTCTAATTCTTCAGTTTCATTTTCTGCCTATCCAAAGCTCGCAACAATTGTAAAGCAGTTATTAATCAGTCCAAACTAGAGTTGGAAGAGGCTAAGAGTAGAAAACTTGCTTCTTGCCGTAATGGTAGCCGAGCATTCTGGTCTCTTGCCAAAGCTATTGGCTGCAACTTTTGCTCATATCTGTTCCCACCTCTGTCCAAACCAGATGGTTCTGTTGTCACTTCAGTCAAGGATAAAGCTAACCTGCTAGCATCCCATTTTTCTTCCATCTCATGTATTAATGATCTTGGTAAAACACCTCCCACCATTCCCAACACGCTCCATTCAATGCCTCCTGCGGTCTTCCGTCAAAAGGATGTCAGAAGGATTTTAATCAATCTTGATGTTAAGAAAGATCCAGGTCCTGATGGCATTTCTCCATTTGTTCTCAAAACTTGTGCTCCTGACTTACTGCTATTCTTTGCCGACTTTTTTCACTTTCTTATTCCAAAGGTGTTTTTCCTTCTGCTTGGAAATTTGCTCATATCCAGCCAGTTCCTAAAAATGGTGACAAATCCCTCCCATCCAATTATCGTCCCATTGCAATTACTTCTACTCTTTCTAAAGTAATGGAGAAATCAATTAACCGGCAACTTTTAAACTACCTAGAAACCTTCTGTCTGATCAACGATTGCCAGTATGGATTCCATCAGTGTCGATCCACTGGTGATATTCTGGCTTATGTTACCCACTTATGGACTAATTCAATGGAAAGGTTTGGTGAAACACAAGTAGCTGCTCTTGACATCTCAAAGGCTTATGGCAAACATATGGCAGAGAAGAAAAATGAATGATATACATACAAATTAACACATGACACAGAAGCCTATGGTAGATACAAGTTGATCTGTAACCAAGTTACAAACAAGGTTAGGTGGGCAAAGGCAGATTACGAGATATCTTTGGCAAGGGATGCAAAGAAAAACAGCAAAGAGTTCTTTATTTATGTAAACTCTAGAAGGAAGGGGATGAATCAGATTGGTCCACTGGATATCGATGGATCAACTGTTGATGATCCTGCTCAGGTAGCTAACAAACTAAATGAATATTTTGCATCGACATTCACACACGAGGAGTTATTCAGCGAGGGGAATGCCAGAGGTGTATTCAACTCTTGGCAGTAAGCTAGAGAATCTTGTAATCTCCGAGAGTAAAGTGGAGGAGAAATTGTTGAAGATAAACACAAGAAAGGCACCTGGGGTGGATGGGATCTATCCAGTTATATTAAAGGAGGCAGCAAAGGAAGTAAGCAAACCCTTAGCCATAATTATGAGAGCTTCCTTGGACTCAGGGGAGGTACCCATGGACTGGAGATGTGCAAATGTGACCCGAATTCACAAAGGAGGATCAAAGGCTAACACAAGTAATTATAGACCTGTGAGTTTAACTTCTGTTCCCGGAAAATTAATGGAGGCACTGGTTAAAGCAGCACTGCAGGATCATCTAGACAAGACTTCAGTTATAGCTCGGACACAGCATGGTTTTGTTAAGAGGAAGTCTTGCCTGACCAATTTGATTGGATATTATGATGCAGTCACAAAAGAACTGGATGCAGGGAATAACTTTGATATTATATACTTGGATCTTAGAAAGGCTTTTGATACTGTTGCACATGGAAGACTGCTGCACAAATTGGAGCAGTGTGGCATTGGAGGCAAATTGCTTCTATGGATAAAGGGGTGGTTGAGGGGGAGAAGACAGAGAGTGGTAATCAATGGACACTGCTCATCGTGGACTAATGTTATTAGTGGAGTCCCTCAGGGTTCAGTATTGGGTCCATTATTGTTTTCTGTATTTATAAATGATATTGATGATGGTATATCAAGCTTAATGTCCAAGTTTGCAGACGATACGAAGGTTGGCAGGGTTGTCAAGGACACTACTGTCACTATGCTGCTGCAACAGGATCTGGAAAGGTTGAGCAGATGGGCTGAGAGGTGGCAAATGAAGTTTAACATTGACAAATGTAAAGTGCTACATATGGGAAACAGCAACCCCACAGCAATGTATCGACTCTGTGGTACTACACTGACAGTGGTAGAGAATGAAAATGATCTGGGGGTGGTTGTGCAGGCAGATATGAAGTTCTGTGAGCAGTGCAGATGGGCTGCGGGAGTAGCTCATGGTGTATTGTCAATGATATATAGGAATTTTTCTAGCAGGGATTATGAGGTGATTATTCCCTTGTATAAGGCAGTGGTCAGACCACACCTCGAGTACTGTATACCGGCCTGGAGGCCTCATTTCAAGAAGGATGTAGATCTGTTGGAACGAGTACAGAGAAGGGCAACAAGAGTAGTGAATGGAACAAAGGGGTTCTCTTACGAAGAAAGGCTTAAGTTTTGCGAATTACAGTGTCTGGAGACTAGGCACCAGGGAGGTGATCTGATAGAGGTGTATAAAGCCTTGAATGGTTTGAGCATGCTCAATGCTGATGGGATTCTTCCTCTTGCTCAGAATAATCACCTGAGAGGGCATAAATTCAAATCGAGGAAAGACAGATGTAGGATAGACGTGCGGAAATTTGCCTTTAGCCAGCGATTGGTTGGTGGAACAGACTTCCATCCCTCGTCGTGTAAGTTGATAGCCTAAATAAGTTTAAGGCTCAGCTGGACAGGTATTTCGAACGAACAGTGGGGTGAAGTGGAAGTGGTTATTTATTTTTTTTATTTATTTATTTATTTTATTTTATTTTATTATTTTTTTTTTGGCTGATGCTGCATAAGCTTGCTTTCTTGCATCAAATGCCTCTGCTAATGCTTTCGATCGTGTTTAGCATAAAGGTCTTCTTAACAAGCTTCCATCTTATGGTTTGCCAACTGTTTTTTGTAATTGGTTATCTAGTTTTCTCTCTGATTGCTCACTGAGGGTGATGGTAGATGGCTCTCTGTCTTCTAACTTCTCCACTAATGCCGGAGTCCCCCAAAGTTCAGTACTTTCCCCCACTCTTTGCCTCTTGTATATTAATGACCTTCTTCCATTGACTGGAAATCCTATCCATAGTTTTGCCGATGATAGCAGATTGCATTCAACTTTCCATTTTGAGAAACCTTGCCCTGCTCAATCAGCTTCAACTTCTCGAAAATCTGCTACCAATTCCTTAAATGCCAATCTTCAGGTAATTCTCCAGTGGGGCAATGACAACTTAGTTGATTTCAACCCTTCTAAAACTCAGTCTTGTCTTATATCTCGCAAAATGGATTCTTCTGCCCTATGCTTATCTTTGGTGACAGTCCAATTTCTAAGCAAAATGATATATCTCTTTTGGGGATTACCCTGACTTATAATCTCTCTTTGCACAAGCACATTACAAATATTGCTTCATCTTCATCTAAAAAACAGTTTTCTCTTTCGCTCTCCGGGTTACTTTTCTTCGAAACATCTGCTCACTCTGTATAAATTACAAATCTGCCCTACCATGGAATATTGTTCCCACATCTGGGGTGGTGCCCCCTACACCTCTCTCAGGCTTCTTGATTCCATTCAGAAGAGAGCAGTTAGGTTAATTAATGAGTCATCTCTAACAGTCTTTTCACTTGCTGTCTCATAGACGTACTGTTTCTGCTGCATGCCTTTTCTACAAATACTTCCATGGGCACTGTTCTTCTGAATTAGCTTCTATAATTCCCGCTCTCTCTTTCAAAACAGTCCGAACACGTGTAGCCTTCAGCCAACATCCATTTACTGTCCAACTTCAAACTCACAGAACTAACATTTCATCTTCCTCGTTTATTTATTCAACTGCCGTTTTCTGGAACAACCTTCCTTCATACATATTTCCTGAAAATTACGGTCTGCAGAAGTTCAAGTCCAATGTCAACAAATATCTTCTTTCATCTTCTCAACCTCCAACCCAAGCATAGTACTATAGGTTCTAATACCTCTCGTGTTTGGGGTTTACATAAAAAAAAAAAAAAAAAAAAAAAGAGCTTCTTGTTCTCTATCGTACAATCATCTGCCTACAATGCCTGAACTTCAAGAAGCCATGTCTACCTCAAAACATTTTTGAGGTAGATATGTCTCCCCGGAATATATTACATAATTCTCCAATACTAAGATAAAAAATCTGTCTCTTCACTGCTGACCTTTTTCAATTGCATCTTCCTTGAACATTCTTTCCCCATTTCTTGGCATCACTTCTATATAATAGCAATTCCCAAACCAGGGAAAGATCATTCTATTCCTCAAAACTATAGACCCATTTCTCTTACCAGTTGCTTAAGTAAAACTCCTGACAAAGTAATTCACCATCGACTCACATGGTATCTTGACACGAAAAATCTAACTAATCTCTGATAATCAATTTGGTTTCACAAAAAATTGATCAGCCCTGGATCTCATAAAGCCAAAACAGACATCAGGAATGCATTCATCTGAAATGAGTATCTCGTCATGGTATGCCTTGATGTAGAGAAAGCCCTTGACACCACATGGTGTTTTGTTATACTGAGAGATCTGCATTTCCTTGACCCGAGAGGCCACTTACCATATTTCATACAGAACTTCCTTCAGCACAGGTCCTTTCAAAATTCGATACTGACAAGTCCTCTCCCAAACATATTCAAGGTGGCAGATGACTTTCATCAACCGGTGAAATACCACCACTTTGCTTATTGGAGGCTTGAAGTGGTGAAACCCATGTTTAGTCTCTAGAGCAAAGTTTCCGGCATCCCCCTCCTCCCATACTTCTCCTTCAACCCATGCACGGTAGTAAGTACTATAGGTTTTGATACCTTTCGTGTTTGGGGTTTTCATAAAAAAAAAAAAAAAATATACACAAGAAGAAGAGGTCCCACAGGGCTCTGTGCTCAATGCCACCTTATTCACAATAAGAATAAATCACATGACTAAAAATATTCCCAACACTGAATTTATACCTCTATGCTGATGATCTCCCTGTTTCTTGCAGTTCACAAAACATGACCTTCATTGAGCGGCAGCTCCAAATTTCAATTAATAACATTCAACTATGGCTGGCACAGAATGGGTATCAACTCTCTTGTTCAAAATCGAAAGTAGTCCACTGTCGTAACAAATGGAAGATGCGTCCAGATCCAGAAGTTCACATAACATATCATCCTATCTCAGTTGTGAAGATCATTTGTCTCCTTGGTTTGACTTTTGATAGTAAATTGAACTTCATGGAATACGTTAAACATCTACGGACATCTTGCCAGAAAAAAATGAACATTCTCAATCATTTCTTCAACATCATGGTGTGCAGATTGGTACACATTATTTCATTTGTGTAGAGCCCTAATCAGATTTCACCTTGATTACTGTGCCCTGTTGTATGATTCTGCTAGGGAGAGCGTGCTAGCACGACTTACCCTAATTCAACATTCCCTGAAGATTGCTATAGGTACTTATAGAACTTTGCCAGTTCAAAGTCTTTACATTGAAGCTCATGAACTTCCCCTAAGCCTCAGGAGAAAGTTTTTACTTCTCAACTATACAACTAAAATCCAAAGTATACCTACCCATCCCTCGTGGGCAGGTATACTTTGGTCCTAATCCCTCGTGGTCCTCTATTAACCTGTGACACTTATTTTCTAAACTGGGGAAAGCACTCTCTTGCAAATGTCAATATATATACAGCAACTCCGTATTGCCCACACACACACAAAATTATCTGCATTTTAAAAAAATGTATACTGATGGGTCAAAATCTGAGAGTGGAGTGCTTGCCGCAGCCATTTTCCCTCATAAAACCTTTTCCGTATCACTTCCCAATGAATGCAGCATCTATATAGAGCTGAATTATGCACCATCAAACTTGCAATAGAAAATATTCTCCATATGTCCATTCAAAAAGTATGATATATACAGACTCTCACAGTGTGCTTATAGCTTTACAGAATATTTCTTCTTAAACACATCCTTTAAGAAAGTTCATAAAATCCAAACTGATGCATCTCCAAGAACTCCAGTGAACAGTGATTTTCTGCTTGATTCCAAGCCATGCTGGGATACCAGGAAACAAATATTCAAACTATGCCACTATATCTCCCTCCAACAGAGAATTAACATAGCATTATGTTCCTTATCTTGACTACAAAAGTAACATATGAAGAATATGTAGAGAACAGCAGAGAATTCTGAACCGCAATTATGGTCCTCCAGCTTCCGTGTAAACAGAAAGGAGGAAGCAATCTTAACCAGAGCTCGAATTGACCACAGTCAACTTACCCACCTTTATCTCCTCACGGGTAAAGTGTGTTTAGTGTCAAACGGCACTGGGGTTTTCCCCCATTTCTGTGTGGTATATATTGTCTTGTGATACAGAATGCTGTAAAGGTCACAGATTTAAAAGTACATGGGTATTGTTTATAGTGTAGTGTTATGTACCATGGTTCCTTTGGCCATTTAGCCACCAGATCCCTGCTGAGGCCCAACACTGCCTGCACTTCACCCCATGGAGGCAGAACAGGTACACCAGTAGTTTAAGATATTTACTCTGGCAGGCCCTGCCTCCTAATTTCCTGAGATATCAGTGGCTAGGACCTAAAAAAAAAAAAAAAAAAACACGCACACGTGGAGTGATCATGGTGCAGAGATAGTGCTAGAATTTGAGGGGCTGAAAGTTTTGTGGGTGAAACAAATGGGTGTAGTTAAATTTGGATGTATAGGCGTTCGCTGGCATACAGATAGAGTGGAGGGACACTGAAGGCTTGAGGGGGAAGAGGCAGAAATATGGGGACAATACAGAAGGCGACCCCAGAGAGTCAGTTTGTTTATTTGGTTTTTAGGAGCATTAGCAACTAAGGCCATATTGCTCCGGGGATATGCGGTGGTCATTCCCTGACCTTTCCACATCCTCTGTATTTGGTGGTCACGGGCTCGAACCCCAGTCTAATCAAAAAGCGTGTGCTACACACTGCTGCTCCTGCCCACCTGGCTACATAGCAGAGAGTCAGTGAGGCAGGTCCATGCCTCACCAGACAAAAAGAGAGGACGGTTGGTGGGAGGAGATGGGGCCCATCTCCTGACCACTGCCAAGGGAAGGGGAGTTGAAAGGGGAACCAGGCAAGTGAGTCTGGTTCAGGTCGCCAATAAGTGTAGCTGCACTGTCATTCATGCTCCAGTCGTTCATTGTTGGCTAGGGGTGATCTGTGATGCAGTTGCATTAGGTTGTGCCCCCTACACCTCCTGCAAGTTTGTCGCACTGGTAGTGAATCACCCTGTATGTATATAACTCAACATATGCTGTCAGTGAATGTTAGGTCACCTGTGTAAACTGCACAGTGACTTGGTAAATGTTTGTGAATAATACAAAAAAATAAAATAACCTAAGTAAATAAATAAGAATAATAAAACAAAATAAATGTGATTGTCTGACAAATGCTGTTTAGCATTAGCATTGGCACATGATGCAAGAAAGCAGATTTATTCAGCATCAGCCATAAAAAAAAAAAATAAAATAACCACAACACCTCACATTTCACCTATTCTTTCTCTCTAATAGCTTGTCTAGTTCTTCCTTGAATTTATTTAGGCTGTCAACTTCACACAATGGCAGAGGGATGTTTGTTCCAGAAATCAACCACCCACTGGTTAAAGGCAAATTTCTGGAACCATCTTTCTTTAGTTTTGAATTTATGCCCCCTCAATGATCACCCATCATCAATGATCTTGCTCAAACCATTCAAAGACTTAAGCACCTCAGTCAGATCACTTTACAGCTCTCTAGTTTCCAGACCCTGCAATTTTTAGACCATAACCTTTCTTGGTAAAAGCAACCTTTTGTTTCCCTCACCAATCTCGTTTCCCTTCTCCGTAATCATTCCAGCAGCTCTACATCCTTCCTAAAATGAGGCTTCCAGGCCTGACCATTGCCTTATACAAAGGGATAATCACATCCTTATTCCTGCTAGCAAAATTCCTCTATATGCACTGATCGGAGAACATATCTGACTGCCCAATTGCCCCCCAGGTCTTTTTTATTCTCCACTACCTTGAATGTAGTACCACACAAGTTGGTACATTACTCTGGAGTTACTGCTACCGATATGCAGTATTTTTCATTTGTCAAAGTTAAACTATATGCTCCCTGTCATTAACAATCCTGCCACGATATTCATCTTTACGGAAGCAAAAACCATACCCTTTTCCTCCGATGGTAGTTGAATTGGAAGCTACTAGTCTTTTTATACCAACAAAGAAATATTGTTCAAGATTTAGGCCTAAATGGATGTCAGATGAACTAATTAGACATGCGACAGAGAAGAAAAATGCATGGGATACATACAAATTAATGGGTGACATGGAAGCCTATGACAGATATAAGCTGATCTGTAACCAAGTCCCAAAAGAGATTAGGCAGGCAAAGGCAGATTATGAGAAATCTTTGGCAAAGAATGCAAAAAAAAAAAACAACAAAGAGTTCTTTACCTATGTAAACTCTAGAAGGAAAGGGATGAATCAGATTGGTCCACTGGGTATTGATGATCCTGCTCAGGTGGCTAACAAACTAAATGAGTATTTGCATCTACATTCACCCATGAGGAGTTATTCAGGGAGGGGAATGCCAGAGGTGAGTTAAACTCTGGCACTGAGCTGGATGATTTTGTAATAACTGAGAGGAAAGTGGAGGAGAATTGTTGAAGATAAACATAAAAAAGGGCACCCGCAGTGGATGGGATCTCTCCAGTTATATTAAAGGAGGCAGCAAAGGAAGTAAGTAAACCCTTAGCCATAATTATGACAGCTTCTTTGGACTTAGGGGAGAGGTACCCATGGACTGGAGATGTGCAAATGTGACCCCAATTCACAAAGGAGGATCAAAGGCTGATACAAGTAATTATAGACCTGTGAGTTTAACTTCTGTTACAGGAAAATTAATGAAGGCACTAGTTAAAGAAGCACTGCAAGATCATCTAGACAAGACCTCAGTTATAGCTCGGACACAGCATGGTTTTGTTAAGGGAAAGTCTTGCCTGACCAATTTGATTGGATACTACGATGTGGTCTCAAAGTAACTGGATGCAGGGAATAACTTTGATATTATATATTTGTATCTTAGAAAGGCTTTTGATACTGTTGCACATGGAAGACTGCTGCACAAATTGGAGCAGTGTGGCATTGGAGGCAAATTGCTGCTATGGATAAAGGGATGGTTGGATGGAAGAAGACAGAGAGTGGTAATCAATGGACACTGTTCATCGTGGACTAATGTTTTTAGTGGAGTCCCTCATGTTCAGTGTTGGGTCCATTGTTGTTTTCTGTATTTATAAATGATATTGATGATAGTATATCAAGCTTAATGTTCAAGTTTTCATATGATACAAAGGTTGGCAGGGTTGTTAAGGACACTACTGACGCTATGTTGACGCAACAGGATCTAGAAAAGTTGAGCAGATAGGCTGAGATCACAAATGAAGTTTAACATTGACAAATGTAAAGTACTACATATGGGAAGCAGTAACCCCAGAGTGACGTATCAACTCTGTGGTACTACACTGACAGTGGTAGAGAACGAAAAGGACCTGGGGATAATTGTGCAGGCAGATATGAAGTTTTCTGAGCAGTGCAGACAGTCTGCAAGAGTAGCTCATAGTGCCTTGCCAATGATATACAGGAATTTTTCTAGCAGCGATAAGGAGGTGATTATCCCCATGTATAAGGCAATGGTCAGGTCACACCTTGAGTACTGCATACAGGTCTGGAGGCCTCATTTTAAAAAGGATGTAGATCTTTTGGAACGAGTACAGAGAAGGGCAACAATTAGTGAATGAAACAAAGGGTTGCTCATACAAAGAAAGGCTTAAATTTTGAAAATTACAGTGTCTGGAGACTAAGCACCGGCGAGGTGATCTGATTGAGGTGTATAAAGCCTTGAATGGTTTGAGCATGCTCAATGCTGATGGGATTCTTCCTTTTGCTCAGAATAATCACCTGAGAGGTCATAATTTCAAATTGAGGAAAGACAGATGTTGGATAGATGTGCAGAATTTTGCCTTTAGCCAGTGGATAGTTGGTTGGTGGAATAGACTTCCATCTTTTTTTGTGCAAGCTGATAGCCTAAATAAATTTAAGGCTGAGCTGTGCAGGAATTTGGAATGAACGGAGGGGTGAAATGGGAGCAGTTTTTTTTTTTTTTTGGGTGATGCTGCATAAGCTTGCTTTCTTGCATCATATGCCTGTACTAATGCTAATATGATGGAGGGTCCCTAAGTTTTGGGGAATCTGCTTTTAGACCAAAATCACTAATCTCAGGAAGATCTTTGATAACAAAGGCACCTGTAGGAGACAGCAGCTTCAGTAATCGCACCCTGTGCTCTTAATATTTCTGACAGATTTTACTTTCACTTTCCAAAGGAGTGGGTCAGGTTTTCAGTCACTGCCTTATGCACAGCCTTAGTAGATTTTAGCTGTGTATCGGAAGTGGATCTCAGGATCATAACATTCTTAATTTTTAGGTTGGTTAGTCTCAGTACGCTTAACTTTGGTGGTTTTGGATTTTTGTTGGTATAGATTTTTGTTGGTTTGGATTTTTGAGGGTACGAGCTGTACCCTCGAAATGTAAGGATTATTGGATCTCGCCACGACGTTCATCATAACCTCAAAAGTCATCAATCATACTGCATGATGGAAGAGATAGGGAAGGGTTGACCGGAACTTAGCTCTAGAGACTAAACATGGGTTCCACCACTATAAGCAAAGTTGTGGTAGTTCACCGGTTGATGAGAGTCATCTACCACCTAGTACTGCCTGGTAACATAGAGGGGCGGCGTTGCTCCATGTGTTGTGGGCACCGCACCTCGACTCCTGCTTACGTTGGTTCACACCTGGGTGGTCACCCACCATGTACTTGTGCATGGAGGTTATACCCAGGATTAGTAACAATCCCACCATCGTGAAGGTGCAAGCAGAGAATTTGGCTGTCACAGACCATCCAGACTTCGCTGAAATTGGGTTCACTTGACTTGAGTGTCACCCGAATATCATTTCAATCAGCGTTTTAGACTCCCAGGTAGCAAGTACTGCTTGTGTGGCATATCTGAGAGAATGTCTGTGACAACCTCAAGGACCTATTCTTTGCACACTAGTGTTCAAAGAAAGTGCATCACCTGGGATTTTACATTTCTTACCCTTTTTCACATTGGTATGTTACATTAATGACTAGCATCACAAATAGAAATATAAACAAAAGATATTTCTTAATAGTTAAGGCAAAGCCAAGTAATATTTGATAGGTGCTCTCAAAATATTCCAAAATGAGCATTTGCAGCCTTTATACAACAGTTTTGGTAAATACAACAATTATGGCTGAAATGTTATTAGAAGCCCTCAGTTTGCTCAAGTTTATCATTTTAAATGGAAAACAAAATGAAAAGTTCACCAGGTGCAAAATAATGTTTAGTTGAAACGCCTCTGTCCCTGATGACAGCAGCACACCATCGAGGCATTGACAAGATCAATTTCTGTAGATAATCAACTGATAGTTCATGGTTGCAAACATGAATTATGTTTTCCTGAAGTTCACAAAGAGTCTTTGGTTTCTTTCTGGCAACTGCAAATTCCACACGATGCCAACAGTTCTCTGTAGGATTATTCTTCAATGGTCCATTACAACTACTTACACTTTTCATCTGATGCAAAGGAGCAGAGTCGTCCTGAAAGGTGCAGTTGCTTGGCAGGTTGAAATGATCTATAATAGTTGGCAGCAATTTGCCTTCCAATATAGCCAGGCATCCATTGTCATTTACGGAACCTTTTATAAACTGCAGGTGACCTACTCCACGATACGAAATGCACCCCCATATCATTTGGCTGGTAGGGAATTTCACTGTAGACACCATACAGTCTGGATGATATTCTTCACCACATCTATGGTGAATCGTTTGTCTCCCATCAGAGCTACGCAGGTTGAATTTCTTCTCATCTGAGAAAATAACTGACATCCACTGCTCTGGAGTCCATTTGACATGCTCCTTACACCAAATTAATTGGGGCTTTTTAATTTTTTTGTGTGAGGAGGGGCTTCTTCTTAGGACGATGGGCTACAAGTCCATTTTTGAAGAGGCATCTTCTGACTGTTACTGCACTTGCTACCACTCCTGTATGTTCATCCCATTCTCTTTTCTGCTCAGATGAAGAAGCTTTATGGCTTTTAAGGCATAAGCGCTTCAAAATGCAGTCCTGTTCTGGTGTAGAGACTTGTTTCCATCCTGTTCTTTTTTCCTATCAGCAGAACCAGTATTCTTCAGTTTGGAAAGAAATCTACTCACTGTCAACTGATTATAAGACACCCTATAAGCAATATGATGGAAAGAACATCCTTCCTCATGTAAAGCAACAGTAGCACTCCTCTTTCTTTGGGGCATCAACTGCACTTATCTCACCATTCTGACAGAAGCAAGGAATGACTTATATAGCTGAAAGTAACGGCTGATGCAATATTACATCATCACCTACACGAGTCAATCTTATCTGATGCAATCTGTAAGAAATATTGCCATATATTTACGTTATTCGGACGACATTTACAATTTTAATGGGTTATGCACTTTTTTTTTATACCGCTGTAATTCATCCATGAAGAAGGAAAAAGCTACCTGGTCTGAAAATGAGGCGAATGACCTATGGGAAACTTAAAGGACCCTCAGAAAAATTACTCCACCATTGTATGGTTCAGGAAGAGGGAATCCTGGCAACAGCTGGTTGGAACGATTGGGAATCCCGACCCCTGGGGAGTTGTTTACTGGATAGTAACCAATAACCTTCTCCCAGGAAAAGTGGTAAACTGAACCACCACTGTGGATGTCACCCCTACCCATACCTGAGAAGACACCATGATAAGCATTCTCAATGCACTATTCCCATTTGAGAGAAGTGTATTACATTGGCTGAATCCTATACAACACAGTGCTCTGCAGATTGCTCTTGGTGCTTATAGGACGTCTCCAACCTATAGTGTATACATTGAACTCATTAGCCCCCACTTTACCTCTTCAGAAGAATGTTATTACTAAAATAAAAAACAAGTACAGGTCACTGTTGAAAAAAAGCCGTGAATTGGGATTGAATTTGAAAGTGTCTGCAATTCTGCCCAGACACGATAGAAGGTAGGAGGGAGTATATGATGAGAGCCTAGTCGATCAATTCGGCCCTGGAAAGGTTGTGCAAGACTCAAGGGGTAGAATTTTTTTCAGCCTGGTCTGTACTTGTTAACAGGAGAGGCTGCTTCTACAGGGATGAGATACACTTAAATAGAAAGGGTGCAAGAATATTTGCTGATGCTATCGAGGCAGTGTTAGGTGGATTGGAAAAACTGCTACCTTGGGGGGGATACAAGGACTAATAGATTAACAGTAGTCACTGGCAGAGGTGAAAATAATTCTTGCACTGCTTCTGATGGAATGAGCAGCAGCCCGGAAAACAAGATGCAGGATATTTCAGAGACTGCTGGGAGTAATTGCGGTATAAGTAAACACATGGGTTGTGTTGGGGTAGCTAAGAATATAAGAATGCAAGAATATTTGCTGATGCTATCGAGGCAGTGTTAGGTGTGTCGAAAAACTGCTGGCTTGGGGGGATACAAGGACTAATAGATTAACAGTAGCCACTGGCAGAGGTGAAAGTGATTCTTGCACTGCTTCTATTGGAATGAGCAGAAGCCTGGAAAACAAGATGCAGGATATTTAAGAGACTGCTGGGAGTCATTGTGGTACAAGTAAACACATGGGTTGTGTTAGGGTAGCTAAGAAAAAGAACAGGTGCATGTATACTTGTGTGTACACCAATGCAAGGAGTTTGGTAAATAAATTTGATGAATTTGAGTTATTGCTCAAAGCATCAAAGGCGGATATTGTTGGGATATCAGACATGGTGTCATACAGATATAAGGAATGCAGAACTGGAATTTGGGGAGTACAACGTCTACAGAAAGGATAGACAGGATAGGAAGGGAGGAGGAGTTATGCTGTTAGTTAAGAAACACATAAAATCCAAGGAAGTGAAGCAGTCAACATCGCTGCACAGTGCAGTGTCGAGTCAGTTTGGTGTGACCTAAGCATTTGGAGATCAAAATTGAGAGTAGGAGTGTGCTATAGGCCTAATGACTCTGATGAGTACAATAAGAAACTGTACAGGGAAATAGAGTGGGCCAGTAAATCCGAGAGTCTTATAATGGGGATTAATTTCCCAGATATTGACTGGAATTTGTGGGTTGGTCAGTCACACACTAGCAAGGCCTTTGTGGATTTATTGGATGATTGTTTTCTACATCAGCATGTTAGGGAGGCAACTAGAAGGAGTAATACTCTTCATTTGATTATCAGTAGTGATTCTTCATGCACTAAGAATCTGCAGATAGAGGAACCACTAGGTGGCAGTGATCAGTGTGCTGAAGTGGGATTTACTCAAAGGTGTGACTACCATCAGGGGTAAAGGGAAGGGTTATTGCTTTCATAAAGGTGACTACGATGGTCTGAGACAGTATTTAAATTCTACACAGTGGGACCAATGTGTAGAATTTAAATGATGATGATGATGTTACCAACAGCAAATTCAAAATGGGAAGCATTCAAAGAACTTATCTTGGAAGCTACTAGGCTTTAAATACCAACTAAGAAATATTGTTCAAGGTTTAGGCCTAAATAGATGTCAGATAAATTAATGAGATGTGTGGCAGAGAAGTTGATCTGTAACCAAATTACAAAGGAGGTTAGGCAGGCGAAGGCAGATTACGAGAAATCTTTGGAAAGGCATGCAAAGAAAAACAGCAAAGAGTTCTTTACTTATGTAAACTCTAGAAGGAAGGGGATGAATCAGATTGGTTCACTTGATATCGATGGTTCAACTGTTGATGATCCTGCTTATGTAGCTAACAAACTAAATGAATATTTTGCATCGACATTCACACATGAGGAGTTATTCAGCGAGTGGAATGCCAGAGGTGTATTCAACTCTAGCAGTAAGCTAGATAATCTTGTAAGAACTGAGAATAAAGTGGAAGAGAAATTGTTGAAGGCATTGGTCAGGCCACGCCTTGAGTACTGCATTCAGGTCTGGAGGCCCCATTTTAGGAAGGATGTAGATTTACTTGAGCGTGTACAGAGAAGAGCAACAAGATTGGTGAGGGGAATGAAGAGATCCTCTTACCAAGAGAGGCTTAAGTTCTGCAAATTGCAGTGACTGGAAACTAGGCACCTGTGCGTTGATCTGATTGACGTGTATAAGGCCTTGAATGGGTTGAGCACACTGAGTTCAGATTACGAACCTAAGGAGGCATAAATTCAAATTAAGAAAAGACAGATGTAGAATCTATGTGCGGAAATTTACCTTTACCAGTGGGTGATTAATTGCTAGAACAAACTTTCATCTGTCGTTGTGGAAGTTGATAGGTTGAATAAATTTAAGGAGGAACTGGACAGGCATTTGAAGCGAATGGTGTGATTTTTTTTGGGCTGATTCTGCATAAGCTCATACTCATGCATTCTTGCATCACATGCCACCACCACCATCACCATCACCACTACTACTATTACTACTACTATAAGCACAAGAAAGGCACCTGGGGTGGATGGGATCTATCCAGTTATATTAAAGGAGGCAGCAAAGGAAGTAAGCAATCTGTTAGCCTTAATTATGAGAGCTTCCTTAGACTCAGGGAAGGTACCCATAGACTGGAGATGTGCAAATGTGACCCCAATTCACAAAGGAGGATCAAAGGCTGACACAAGTAATTATAGACCTGTGAGTTTAACTTCTCTTCCAGAAAAATTAATGGAGGCACTGGTTAAAGAAGCACTGCAGGATCATCTAGACAAGACTTCAGTTATAGCTCGGACACAGCATGGTTTTGTTAAGGGAAAATCTTGCCTGACCAATTTGATTGGATACTATGATGCAGTCACAAAAGAACTCGATGCAGGGAATAACTTTGATATTATATACTTGGATCTTAGAAAGGCTTTTGATACTGTTGCACATGGAAGACTGCTGCACAAATTGGAGCAGTTTGGCATTGGAGGCAAATTGCTGCTATGGATAAAGGGGTGGTTGAGGGGGAAAAGACAGAGAGTGGTAATCAATGGACACTGCTCATCGTGGACTAATGTTATTTGTGGAGTCCCTCAGGGTTCAGTGTTGGGTACATTATTGTTTTCTGTATTTATAAATAATATTGATGATGGTATATCAAGCTTAATGGCCAAGTTTGCAGATGATACAAACGTTGGCATGGTTGTTAAGGACACTACTGATGCTATGCTGCTGCTGCAACAGGATCTGGTAAGTTTGAGCAGATGGGCTAAGAGGTGGCAAACGAAGTTTAACATTGACAAATGTAAAGTACTACATATGGGAAACAGCAACCCGTGAGCAACATATCAACTGTGTGGTACTACACTGACAGTGGGGTAGAGAATGAAAAGGACCTGGGGGTAATTGTGCAGACAGATATGAAGTTCTCTGAGCAGTGCAGATGGGCCGAAGGGTAACTCATGGTGTCTTATCAATGATATACAGGAATATTTCTAGCAGGGATAAGGAGGTGATTATTCCCTTGTATAAGGCAATGGTCAGGCCACACCTTGAGTACTGTATGCAGGTCTGGAGGGCTCATTTCAAGAAGGATGTAGAGCTGCTGGAACGAGCACAGAGAAGGGTAACAAGGTTAGTGAATGGAACAAAGGGTTGCTCTTACGAAGAAAGGCTTAAGTTTTGCAAATTACAGTGTCTGGAGACTAGGCTCCTGCGAGGTGATCTCTTTGAGGTATATAAAGCCTTGAATGGTTTGAGCATGCTCAATGCTGATAGGATTCTTCCTCTTGCTCAGAATAATCACCTGAGAGGGCATAAATTCAAATTGAGGAATGACAGATGTAGGATAGATGTGTGGAAGTTTGTCTTTAGCCAGCGGGTAGTTGATTGGTGGAACAGACTTCCATCATTTTTTTGTGGAAGTTGATGGCCTAAATAAATTTAAGGCTGGGCTGGACAGATATTTGGAACGAACAGAGGGGTGAAGTGGAAGCTTTTTTTTTTTTTTTTTTTTGGCTGATGCTGCATAAGCTTGCTTTCTTGCATCATATGCCTCTACTAATGCTAAAGAATAGGAATAGGTGCATGTATACTTGCGTGTATACCAATGCTAGGAGTTTGGTAAATAAATTTGATGAATTTGAGGTATTGCTCAAAACATTAAAGGCAGATATTGTTGGGATATCAGAGATGCGGTGTCACACAGATATAAGCAATGCAGAGCTGGAATTTGGGGAGTACAATGTGTACAGAAAGGATAGACAGGACAGGACAGGAAAGGAGGAGGGGTTATGCTAATAGTTAAGAAACACATAAAATCCAAGGAAGTGAAGCCAGTCGACATTGCAGGACAATCCTGTTTCGAGTCAGTTTGTTGTGACATAAGCATTGGGAGATCAAAATTGAGAGTGGGAGTGTGTTATAGGCCTAATGACTCTGATGAGTATAATAAGAAACTGTACAGGGAAATAGAGTGGCCACTAAATCAGAGAGTCTTGTAATGAGGGATTTAAATTTCCCAGATATTGACTGGAATTTGTGCGTTGGTCACTCACACACTAGAAAAGGCTTGTGTGGATTTATTGGATGATTTTTTCCTACATCAGCATGTTCGGGAGGCAACTAGAGGGAGTAATACTGTTTATCTGATAATCAGTAGTGATTCTTCATGCATTGGGCGCCTCCGTAGCCACGTGGGAAGGAGCAGCAGTGCGTAGCACACGCTTCTTGATTAGACCGGGGTTCGAGCCCGTCACCGCCAAATACGGAGAATACGGAAAGGTCAGAGAATGACTACCACATATCCCAGAGCAATATGGCCTTAGTTGCTAATGCTCCTAAAAACCAAATAAAAAACAATGACAAACATCGTCATGCATTAAGAATCTACAGATAAAGGAACCACTAGGTTGCAGTGATCACTGTGTGCTGAAGTGGGATTTACTCAAAGAGGTAACTACCATCAGGGGTAAAGGGAAGGGTTTTGCTTTCGTAAAGGCGACTGTGATGGTCTGAGACAGTATTTAAATTCTATACAGTGGGACCAACTTATCAGTTGGTCCCACTGTATAGAATTTAAATATTCTATTTTCCTTTCTTTTTAGGAAAATCGTTTTGAATATTTTAAGGAAGGAAAATCGTTTTGAATATTTTAAGGAAGGAAAATCATTTTGAATATTTTTATTAGATTCTTTTTTATTTTTAATTGTGTTAAATTGATTTGAATTGTGGTAAATTGGTTTTTAATTATTTATTTTTTACTCCAATGTAAGTTTTCGTTTTTTCGGTTTAATATCTGGAGAGTATCATACAGAAGTGTTGTACATGCTATATTGATGTAAACTCCTCTTGTCATTTTTACAAATATTAATATCAGCTTAGATCGTATTGAGTATTACACCTCTGATTCATATTATCTAATGGGATACATATAAATTAATGGGTGACATGGAAGCCTATGATAGATATAAGCTGGTCTGTAACCAAGTCACAAAGGAGATTAGTCAGGCAAAGGCAGATTATGAGAAATCCTTGGCAAAGGATGCAAAGAAAAACAGAAAAGAGTTCTTTACCTATGTAAACTCTAGAAGTAAAGGGATGTATCAGATTAGTCCACTGTATATTGATGGTTCAACAGTCGAGGATCCTGCTCAGGTGGCTAACGAACTAAATGAGTATTTTGTATCTACATTCACACATGAGGAGTTATTCAGGAAGGGGAATGCCAGAGGTGAAGTAAACTCTAGTAAGCTTGATGATTTTGTAATAACTGAGAGGAAAGTGGAGGAGAAATTGTTGAGGATAAACATAAAAAAAAGGCACCCGGGGTGGATGGGATCTATCCAGTTATATTAAAGGAAGCAGCAAAGGAAGTAAGCAAACCCTGAGCCATAATTATGACAGCTTCTTTGGACTCAGGGGAGGTACCCATGGACTGGAGGTGTGCAAATGTGACCCCAATTCACAAAGGAGGATCAAAGGCTCGCACAAGTAATTATAGACCTGTGAGTTTAACTTCTGTTCCAGGAAAATTAATGGAGGCACTAGTTAAAGCAGCAATGCAAGATCATCTAGACAAGACCTTAGTTATAGCTCGGACACAGCATGGTTTTGTTAAGGGAAAGTCTTGCCTGATCAATTTGATTGGATACTATGATGTGGTCACAAAGGAACTGGATGAAGGGAATAACTTTGGTATTATATATTTGGATCTTAGAAAGGGTTTTGATACTGTTGCAAATTGAAAATTGGAGGAAAATTGCTGATATGGATAAAGGGATGGTTGATGGGGAAAAGACAGAGAGTGGTAATCAATGGACACTGCTCATCGTGGACTAATGTTATTAGTGGAGTTCCTCACTCTTCAATGTTGGGTACATTGTTGTTTTCTGTATTTATAAATGATATTGATGATGGTATATCAAGCTTAGTGTCCAAGTTTGTAGACGATACAAAGGTTGGCAGGGTTGTTAAGGACACTACTGATGCTATGCTGCTGATGCTGCAACAACATCTGGAAAGGTTGAGCTGATGGGCTGAGAGGTGGCAAATGAAATTTAACATTGACAAATGTAAAGTACTACATATAGGAATCAGCAACCCCAGAGCAACGTATCAACTCTGTGGTACTACACTGACAGTGGTTGAGAATGAAAAGGACCTGAGGATAATTGAGCAGGCAGATATGAAGTTCTCTGAGCAGTGCAGATTGTCTGCAAGAGTAGCTCATGGTGTCTTGTCAATGATATATACAGGAATTTTTCTAGCAGGGATATGGAGGTGATTATTCCCTTGTATCAGGCCACACCTTGAGTACCGTATACAGTTCTGGAGGTCTAATTTCAAGAAGGATGTAGAGATGCTGGAACTAGTACAGAGAAGGGCATCTAGATTAGTGAATGGAACAAAGGATTGCTCTTACGAAGAAAGGCTTAAGTTTTGCAAATTACAATGTCTGGAGACTAGCCACCGGCGAGGTGATGTGATAGATGTGTATAAAGCCTTGAATGGTTTGAGCATGCTGAATGCCGATGAAATTCTTCTTCTTGCTCAGAATAATCACTCGAGAGGGCATAAATTCAAATTGAGGAAAGACAGATGTAGGATAGATGTGCAGAAATTTGCCTTCAGCCAGCGGATAGTTGGTTGGTGGAACAGACTGCCATCCCTTGTTGTGGAAGTTGATCGCCTAAATAAATTTAAGGCTCAGCTGGACAGGTATTTTGAATGAACGGAGGGGTGAAATGGGAGTGGGTTTTTTTTTTTTTTTTTTTTTTGGCTGATGCTGCATAAGCTTGCTTTCTTGTATCATATGCCTCTACTAATGCTAATGCTAAAATATGCAGCCAAAATACAGAGTTGCTTTTTGTATCCTATTGAGCCATACCTCTGTAACCCACCATTTCACAGTCTCTATAGAAATAAACCAAGTAAAATACGGCCTACTGCTCCTTGAAATAACACAGAATTGGAATGTTTCTCTACGCAACAGGTAAAAAATTACTCTCATCCACCATGGACCACCTTTCCTAAACTGACATGTGATACATATTTTCTTCAATGGGGAAAAAACTGTCTACCGATTCTAAATGTGCAACAACTCCATGCTAGCCATATTCAAAATTATGCTGACTTCCTACCAATTTTGTATGGCGCCTCCGTAGCCAGGTGGGAAGGAGCAGCAGTGCGTAGCACACGCTTCTTGATTAGACTGGGGTTCGAGCCTGTCACCACCAAATATGGAGAATGCTGAAAGGTCAGGGAATGACCACCGCATATTCCGGAGCAATATGGCTAATGCTCCTAAAAAAAAAAAAAAAAATCCTACCAATACATACGGATGGTTCCAAATCTCATTGAACTGTTGGAGCAGCAGCAATGTTTCCCTCTGCTATCCCTTCAGCATCTCTTTCAGCTGAGTACAGCAGCTTTTCAGCAGAACTATATGCAATGCAATTAGCTCTAGAAAATTTGATCCCTTCTGCAAAATATTTAGTTTACACCAACTCTCTCAACTCAATTAGAGCAATGCAGAATCCCTCTCATAAAGATCACCCTGTTTTAAATCAAATCAGGGGTTTACTGTTGAAAATTGAATATTGTTAGCAACTAGTGAACTTTTGCTGGATTGCAGCAAATTCATGCATTAAAAGGGAATGAACTGGCTTATATTTCTGCAAAAAATCCATCAACTTTAGACTTAACCTCTGTCTTCATTCCAGCTTCTGATTATAATATCATAATTCAAGCAGCATACAATACACAGTGGACAGAGCTATGGCATAAAAAAACAAATAATAAACCATTCCAATTGAAACAAGACCAAAATTTTGGCACTCAACCATTCAGACAGTTCGAGAAGAAGTGGTACTCGCAGGGATTAGAATAGGCTATACTCATCTGACTCACCTCCGTTTACTCACAGATGTTGATCCACCTCAGTGTTCACACTGCTCAGAACATCTAACAGTCAAACATATTTTGATTGACTGTCCACATTATCAACAACATCAAACTTCAATATTTCCACATTATCAACAACATCAAACTTCAATATTTCTTTCTCTGGCTAATCTCCGAGAATCGATGACATTAAATCATATCATTGGAGAGGAGGCAAATATTAATGAACTTTACTGTTTGTGTAAACAAATTGGAATTTATGATCAAATATGAATAGTTTCTGAGCTGAAACGAAATTGAGCTAGCTTCGTACAAGGGGTTTCCGAAAAGTAAGGTAACACTTTTTTTTTCCTTCTTAATAGTGAAAGGGAATGAGATGAAACATGTTGAATAGATAGACCCATTAATAACGTTCAGAAAGAACACCAGTGCAGTGTTGCAGTACTGTCGCCTCACAGCAGATTCCAATTTCAAAATGGCAGCTACCATGTGAGTGTGGTCCAAAATAGGTGTTCGTGAAGTTATTCGCGTTTTGCAAACAAAAGGGTCTTCACCAAGTTGTTGTTGTTATTTGGATTTTAGGAGCATTAGCAACTAAGGCCATATTGCTCCGTGAATATGCAGTGGTCATTCCTTTCCGCATCCTCCGTATTTGGTGGTGACGGGCTGGAACCCCGGTCTAATCAAGAAGCGTGTGCTACGCACCTGCTCCTTCCCACCTGGCTACAGAGGCGCCCTTCACCAAGTGATATTCACCATGAACTGCTTGCTGTGTATGGCGAAAAGGTGATGACAAAGTAGCAAGTGTGTTTTTGATGCAATGAATTTAAAGTGGACCGTGTTGACATTGAAGATTGACATCGCGCAGGTGGGCCTTCATCAAGCAAGACAGAAGACAACATTTAGTGCATTAAGGAAACTTGAAAACAAGCGAGTGAACTGCGTAAAATTGCACAAATAGTGAATGTGAGTAAGTCGACTGTTCATGATGTCCTTGGCTTTCAAAAGGTGTGCTGCCACTGGGTGCCCTGACAATTGTCAGAGGAGGACAAAGCAAAACGCATGGGGATGTGTCTGGAGAACCTGTTGTGATACAGCAATGAAGGAAAGGCTTTGTCGCTCGCATAGTCATAGCAGACAAAACGTGGGTTCACCTCTTTACCCCGGAGAGCAAACAAGACTCCATGATCGGGAAACATCCACAATCTCCTGTGCGCAAAAAATTCAAAACTGTTCCCAGTGTCTGAAAAGTCATGGCCATAGTGTTCTGGGATCACCAAGGCGTTCTGTTGGTGGATTTCTTGCCGAAGGGAGGAAATCAATGCACAGCTTTACTGTGCAATGTTGGAAAAACTGAAAGCCAACATTCGACACAAATGACCAGGACTCTTGGCAAGCTGCATGATTTTGTTGCACAACAATGCGACTCCACACACCACCCATGCCACTCTTGAGTGATTGCACTGTAATTCGTTGGGAAACTCTGTCACATCCCCCATACAGCCCAGACTTAGCACCTTCAGGCTTCCATTTGTTCAGCCCTCTGAAAAAACACACCTTTCAGGGAAGAATTTCACCACAGATGAGGAAGTTTATCAGGTGGTGCGATATTTGTTACTGCGTTTGGCACGGACTTCTTCAGTACTGGTATTGATAAACTGATCCATCGTCGTGGGGACAAGTACATCAATACAACTGGAGACTTTGTGGAGAAATAGTGCATGTTCACTTATTTCTTGGTGTGTAATTTTAACTTCGTATTATTAAACATCATCGAGAGACAAAATGTGTTACCTTACTTTTTGGAAACCCCTCGTATTAATTATTTTTTAAAAATTCCTATGAATAGATGCACTATAGCCACAGCAGCTTGTGCACCATTAAACACCCATACTACACACATGCACTCACGCACGCACACACACAAATCCTTCAGATGTTTTTGAATATGATAGAAATAGAAGATTAGGAATACAGTAAATCCCTGCTATTCGCGGGGGTTACGTTCCTGAGAAATGTCGCGAATACCGAAAACGTGAATACTGAGTTATGGCTCCCATAGTAATAAAGGGGTACCGTTCCAAAGTATGAAATATATAAGAAAAAGTAGTCTAAAATTTTGTCTATGTATGTATTAGATGTACCTTCATAATATGACTATGTGCATAGACAGTACATAGTGATATGCACGCATATGGCATCGAAATGAAAATAAGAAACAATTTAATATTAAATGTAATATTTATTAGAAATTTAAAACCAGCGCCTTTGCTAGCAAAAAAACTTATCCCGCCAGTGCTATCACCAGTTTCGCTAAAGTGTTGATAAAGGAGTTTTGACTTTTCACGAATGATGAGTGAACTTAACAGAATTTTATTTTGAGTTCGGTCTTCTATCCACAGATTTAAAGCCTTTTCCATTTTTTCTAATTTAACATCGCGAGTTACAGAGCAAAATTTTTAAGGAATTAGCGCGTTTTCACGGACAGTACAGCAGATTTTTTCTTCCAATTTTTTGATTGATCGTACCGTTGACTCATTGATTTTATAATGTTTTGCCACTGAGAAATTTTGCCACATTAGAAATTTTGTCTAATAAGTCAATTTTATTCGCTTCGCTAATGTCATCACATTCTTTGATCTTTTCACATTTCCCTTGTTATTCGTAGCCATATTTTTTGTACGGGTTAGAAAAAACTTGTCCACAATAAAGTCACTTTCTTCCGTTAACACTCGAAAAAGTCTATTTTACACTGCAAAACGGTAGATTTATCACTTTTGTAAGCATATCAATTTATAAATTTATTCAATTTATAAGCATATAAATTAAAAGCAAACGAAGAAACCTTCCATGACAAGCACATAACACATACTGAACAAGGATTAGCAAGAAACATTCACGCTCGCGATTTTGTCACCCCTCTCCCCACTGAGCGCTGTTTTGACTGGGAAAGATCATTTTAGCCACGCCCCTATGTTTTTTTATGGCGGAAAATATTCACGGCACTTTAAAATTCACATTTTTTTTTAGGTTTCATTTTATATTAAATCAGCGATCGTGGATACGCGAAACTGCGAATACAGATTCCGCGAATAGCGGGGGTTTACTGTACTTCACACTGAAGAAACTACAGGAATGCTGGTCCACAAACTAAAAATTGTACCAGAAAAACACCAAAAACTATGCTATTAAAGCGCTCACTTAAAAGAGCACCAGTTATTAAAATCTGTGACACTTCCATCAGGATGGTCCAAAAATTAAAGTACCTTGGTATCATATTTGATAGTAAGCTCTCCTTTGTACATCATATGGACCACGTAAAAAAGAAATTCAGAAATGCTGCTTTGATTGCCAAGAGCAGCTGTGCTGACTGGGGGTCTAAATAAGAAAACACTCAGCCAACCTGATTTCGTCGCATATATATGCAGTGAAACATTCCATTGCAACACAAACCGATATGTCTATCCACCAAAAGAGCCATTCGCTCCTATTGTATACTATTTATTGAGCTCTCAAAAATCCCTATCAGCTGCCACTCCAATATCAATACCTCCTAGCGCTCCATCACTACTGAAACAAAGTGGAAAAGAAAATACACAAAAACCTGAAGTGCCACTGATAACACAAGAGAAAATGGAAGTTGACGACAAGGAGGTATCAAACATCTTAGTCCTGGAACTCTTTGCCAAGACTTTGGAAAAAATCATTTCTCCTTTTTTGCTGAAGAAGAAGAAATGGATACAGGCTAATGCCCATTCTGTTTAAAGCGAGAAAAATCCAGGACTGAGAAAATAAAGCCCTCAGCCCTTCAGAAGCCATCAGCCAGACAAACAAAATATAAATAATGACCACACTAAAATTATTACAGTGGAATTGCTGTAAATTCCTTTGGAATTGTAATGACATTGTGAGGTCCTCCTGCGCATACACAAACCAACCTGCTTTTGCTTACAGAGACCTATTTAAAGGCAAACGAGGATCCTCACTTGCCAGCTGTTCAATTATTAATAAAGACAGAACCGGGGTTGGACCTGCCCATGGAGGAGTCGTCATCCTGATTGGTAACCATGCTCCTTTTCAAACTATGCCACTTACCACCAACCTAGAGGCATTAGCAGTTCGTCTAACAGTAGGGTTTCTCTTAACTGTTTGTTCTATCTATTTGCCACCTGGGAACGACATCACATCCCCCAGGGAGACCTTGATGATCCCATTCAGCAGTTGCTGCCCCCTTTTCTATTATTAGGGGATTTCAAGGGACATATACTCTGTGAGGTAGTGATGACATCAAGAAAGGGGTCGGATTGTCAAGCATGTGCTAGAAAACAATGATCTAGCACTTCTAAATGTGGGATCTAACATCTTCTTCTTCTTCCACATGCCTACCCTTACATTTACTACAATTGACGTCTCTGTATGCTCCTCTCCTATCCTCCCTGTTTTTACATGGCAGGTTGAAGACAACATTTATAGTAGTGATCACTTCCCCATGATATCCACCCTTTGCCAAGGCAGACCATGCCACCCATCTAGGATACCATGGTGGAAAATTGATCACATTGACTGGAATGCCTTTAAACATCTAGCAACATTTAATAACGCCACATTCAGCAAGCAACCAATTAGTGATGAAGTTATGTACACCACAGAAAGTATTGTCCAAGCAGCGGCAATTGCAATTCCAAAGATTTCAACACGGTTTCCACCTTTCCCAAAACAATGTTGGAATATTGAATACACAGCAGCAAGTAAAGTGCTAAACAAGGAATGGGGGAAATTTGGTTGTTACCCCACCACAGATAACCTAATAGCCTTCAAACGTACACATACCAGAGTCAGAAAGAATCTTGGATCTGCTTCACATCTTCCATTACCCAGACAGTGTCATCGAAGCTTGTTTGGGACAAAGTCTGAAAAATGAAGGGCAGATATACGATGCACACAGATATATATATCAGGGAAGATTATTATTATTATTAGCCTTAAGGTGCAAGGAAGCCTGAGGATTATGCTGCACCAGCCAAAAAAAAAAAAAAAAATCTCGTGTTACCCTGAGAGAGAGAGAGTCAGAAGTAGAAGGGGAATCACCAAGAAAGCAAGAAAGAGAAGAATGATGATATCCAGCTCAGAACCCTGGGTTTGCCAAGCACATACTCACCAAATGTGAGCCCCTGGGGTCAGTATATATATATTGATCCTAGAACATAATGGATGTACTATAGCAGATCCATCTGCAGTTGTGAACACTTTAGGGGAGGTATTTGCAAAGGTGTCTGCTGAATAATCCTCCCCCCTCCCCCTGAGTTTCTGGCCTTCAAACAAAAAGTGGGAAAGCAGTTTTTGAAGTCGTCATCAAATAACTGTGAAGCATATAATCAGCCTTTCACAGAACAGGATATGAAAGCGGCACTATCTCTATCCCAGGTGAGTGCTGTTGGGCCAGGTGACATCCACTCTGAGATGATTAAGCATTTTCATCTGAATCTATGGAGCACTTGCTCTGTCTGTACAACAGAATATATCTCGAAGACCAGTTTCTGGACTGCTGGCATAAGGGAATAGTTTGTTGCCTTCCCCAAGCCAGGAAAGGATCCAAAAATTCTGAAAAATTACTGTCCCATTGCTCTGACAAGCTGCTTGTGCAAGATCCTAGAAAGGATAGTCGATGGAATGTGGTACTTAGAAACAAATGACCTCAAATGGACAATGTGGCTTCCGAAGGAAAAGACCAACACTTGATCATTTAATAAGAATGGAAACGTCTATTTGAAATGTTTTCAAAACAAGCATCTGGTGTCAATTTTCTTTGATATGGAAAACGCGTATGGCACAGCTTGGAGATTTTGAATCCTGAAAGATATATACAAATCATGGTCTTAGGTGCCATCTAGCCCTTTTTATTAAATTTTTTTACTGAATCGCTCATTCCAAGTTCATGTGGGGTCCTTTCTCTCTCGATCTTTTCTCCAAGAGGATGGAATCTTTTACTATCAAAGTTAATTCTATTACTGAACAACTTACTTCATCTATCTATCAACTGCGCTGTGCTCGAGGGTGATGTGTATATCTAAAGGGTAGCTCCTAGAACTTTTGTTCAACCTCATATCTCTGTTCTGCCTCGTATCTCTGTGAACATTATCACTACAAATGGGCCAGATATGTGTGTGTGACATAGGTTTGTGTGTGTGTTCTGTTGTTCTGTTTTGGCCTCTTGGCTACGCAGAAGCATCAGTCACCTGGACAGATGATTCTTGGTACTCGTCCACACCACGGGAATGTGGGCCAGTCCAGCACATCTCAAGAGAGACTCTGACCCACCTGATGTTGCCAGAAGGTAGGTCAGGATCCTCTGGGGACCCATTCCGGGGGGGGGGGGGGGGGGAATCAGCCACGGTGCTGGATATGGAAACGAAATGAATAAAAATGAAGCAGAAGAAAATAAAATAAAACATGTATAATAAAAATAATAATAATAAAGTAAAATGAAAGAAGGTAGTAGTGTTGCTAAAAAAAAAAACAAAAAGAAAAAACCAAATAAATTAGTAAACAAAAAAAAAAAAAAGAAAGAAGTGGTTCTCATAAAAAAAAATTAATTTAATAAATAAACAAAAGAAAGTAGCGGTGCTCCTAAAAAAAAAGAAAGAAAGAAATTATAATAATAAATAAATACATAAAAGAAAGAAAGTAGTGAAAAAAAAAAAAAGAAAGAAAGAAAGCACTTAATTTTATCTGCAGGCCAAGGAAACATTACACTTCTTGAGAATTTGAGTTTATATATTATTAAAGGAGATCTAACCAGCTATGTATCAGCAGGGCCATAGCATTGCATCCTGTTAAGATCTGTCGACACTGAACGCCTTCGAAGAAAGACGCCTTGAGCAAAAGCCTGAAGAATCAGATATGACTTCGAGCTTTGAAGCAGAGACGACTCCTGTCCTGGTTGAAAATTAGTAAGTGCATGAAGAGGAATTCTGAGATCGTCATACAGGCAGCAATGATACAAGATGTGATCCCAACTCTCTGGTGATCCACACAACAGAGGTCTGTTTGTGATAAATTGAACCTAAAAAGACTGTGGTTCATCGAACCATGTCCTGTCAACAGGTAGGATGTGAATATGTCCATGCAGAACCACAATCGAACACATTTATCAAGGAGAAATGAAACTTGTGATATAAATTTTCTTGTTGTTGCACCAATGGGAGCTGTATCCCATCGAAACTGCCAGATGTTAACTAACTCATTCCACAGTCTCCTTCTTTCTCTTTTAGTATCATCTTGAAGGTTGATGGTTATTCCAAGAAATTCAGTCTCAATCTTCATTTTTCAGTTTGTATAAAAATCCTCTATAAGTAACTTACAAGTCTGAAGGTAATGTTCTGGCTAGTACTTGCAGAGCTTGCGTCGAGACTGCCCTGCATGCCTTAACTAAACATCGCAAGATGGTTCTTTGCGAGGAGGCGAGTTTTGCTTTGAAGTGTTTGAGCCGTGCCCTGTGAAACCACACACCTGCAGCATATATGACCAGTGGGAGGAAAACTGCATTGTAATAGATCCTTAAAGTTTTTCTGTAGAGTCCCCATTCAACACGGGACACCCTAACAATTGCACCAGTAAATCTACGTATTTTAGATGATAAGTTTGTGAGGAATAAAATTGAGTGGGAATCAATTACTACTCCTACAACCTTGTTCTCTTTAACTATGGGGAGACGAATGTTGTTGATCTTGACCAACGGAGGACAAGAGATATCCAACTTGATCCAAGAATCATCATCTTTGTTTTTGACAAGCTGATTTTAAGCTTACTGGCCACAGTCCAATCGTAGAGATCCCGGAGAACAAAATTTGCGGTAGTTTCAAGATTTGCCCTAGAGTTACCATTTACCAAGATGGTGAGATCGTCTGCATACGCTATTATTTTGACATTATTGAAAGATCGGGAGAGCCACTGCTGCAGCACCATGTTCCATGTAAAAGGACCCAATATAGAGCCCTGCTATATTGGGCATCCTCTAGATACTGATCTTGATACTTGGCTATATTTAGCCTTGACTATTATGGTTCTATTGGCAAAGTAATTACGGATTAAAAAGTAAAGGTGGTTGGTACACCTAGCCAATCACAGACGCTCCAGGATGCTCACCCACCAAAGGGAGTCGAAGGTGCCTTCGAAGTTGATGAAAACAGCCAGGGTATATTTATGTACCAAGTTTTGAACTGAAGAGACAAAGTCCACAAGAACATCCTTGCAGGAACGACCGGGACAGAACCCATATTGACTCCTTGAAAGCAGATCCTGTTCTACCAGTAGAGTATTCAAGCGCCTCCGTAGCCAGGTAGGCAGGAGCAGCAGTGCGTAGCACACACTTCTTGATTAGACTGGGGTTCGAGCCCGTCACCACCAAATACGGAGGATGCGGAAAGGTCACGAAATGACCACCGCATATCCCGGAGCAATATGGCCTTAGTTGCTAATGCTCCTAAAAATCAAATAACAATAACAAACTTCTTGATTAGACCGGGGTTCGAGCCCTTGACCACCAAATACGGAAAATGCGGAAAGGTCAGGGAATGACCACTGCATATCCCGGAGCAATATGGCCTTAGTTGCTATTGCTCCTAAAAACCAAATAACAAACAACAACAAACAAACAGAGTATTCAATCTAATGGCCATTAGTCGCTCTAGCAATTTACCCAAATTAGCCAGCAGAGCGATTGGCCTGTACGATCTAGCCACTCCAGAAGGTTTATCCGGCTTTCTGATCAACTTAACTAGAGCAACCTTCCAAATTTCCGGAAAAGTTTCTTCCTGAAGGCATCTGTTGAATAAGTTTAGAAGAACATAAGGTTTTAATTTCATGACTCTGATAATAAAAATGTTTTCTACAAGATCTAGTCCTGGGCACTTCTGAACATTAACTTTATGCGAGACAGCCTGCAGTTCATCCAACGTAAAAGGTTCGGTGGTTGTTGAGGACACATAAGATTCATTGTCTGATCGGATTTTAGAATGAACAGCTAAGTCTGAGGTAGGATCATCCAACGGAAAAAGAGCATCTAAGATTGCATTTGCAGAATCATGCCAGTTCAGTGTTTCCACGGAGTCCACCACAATTGAGTCAAATATTAGAACCAGAGGTCTTTCCTCTTACAATCTTGTATGGAAGACCCCAAGGGTTAGCATTTCCAGAGGTGTGAACGAAATTCATCCACGTTTCACGCTTTCGAGAGACCTTCACGTAGCTTTTCAATGAAGAATACTGCTGGTAAAAATGATTAATATCAGCTTGGGGCCAGTCTCTATGCCCTTGGTAATACCTACGGGCTCGATGAACTTGCTTTCTTAACTGGGATAACTCCTGCGTCTACTATGAACACTTCTTCTGATTAACCCTCTTTTTCCTAGAAGACTTATATGATACTTTTATTGTAGCATTTTGAATACTGTTCATTGATGAGAAATAGGTGAGGTTTCAAAAGAAGCAAGTTTCTGTTCATCAAGGTCCAGAAAATGGAAGAGTCAAAAGCATTCCAGTCAGTATTTCTGATGGAAAATCTTATTAATTCTGGCTGTGAGAAAGTGTATGAAGATGGAAAGGCGGAATCAGGGGAAAGCATATAATAGATGACTGATCACTGGTGCACCAGTCCCTATACATAGTCCAGTCAGTAAGCCGCAAATCGAAGTGAGAGTTTGTCATCGTTATATCTATATTAGATTCACCTGCATAACTTTAAAAAGTATGAGGGTAATTAGGCTTGTTGTGAATTGAAAAACAATGATTAATTATGAACTCCTCCAAGAGAAGGCCACGTGCATCTGTAGAAGAGCTGTGCCAAAAGTTTGATTTTGCGTTGACGTCTGATGAAATCAATATATTGCCATTCGATCCCAAAGTATTTTTCACAGTCTCAAGGTAAGCTGGAGAGTGATTAAAGTCCACCGATGGAGGGCAGTAGAGAGAAATTAAGTAAAAATTCATTATGGAGTGTGTGACAAGAATGCAAGTAGAGAACTGAGTGCAAAATCCATGAAGAACCTTGATGTCTAAAGAGTCATTAAGAATTAATATACAAAGTTTGGGATTCTGGTCAACAGGTTGTATTATTCTCATTTTTAACAAGTAACCCAGGATTTTAGACTGTGGTACAGGACTGGACGTGTGCAAAATAAGGCTCTTGTATAGCGACAATGTCAATACAATTTGTCTCGGCAGAAAGCCTAATCTTGTCAGCTACTGTCCGAGATCGCTGCCCGTTTATCTGCATAATCCTCAGATGGCCTGTCTCCCTCACTGACGAAACTGGTGTAGAACCGTTTAGAGAAGTAGGGTTGTTTACATTATGTACAGAGTGATGAGCCAAATTACTCATAAGCGGTCGTTATTCTTGCGTCTTCTAATGCTGTTTTATATTCAGGACATTCACTGTCCGTTACAGAATGGCTGTACTCCCGTTTATGTCGCTTGCAGTTTGTGCAGCAAGCTGCCTCTTCCGTATGATGGCACTCAGAGAAAACGTGACCACTGCGGGCAAGTGACCGCACGAAGGGGATTTGTGGGAACAAAACTGTGTAGGGTGCCCATATCCTAAGCAGAGGTAACACTTTGTTACAATTGTAAACCAATGAAATTTGTGAGAATTCCAAGATAAGAAAATCCATTCTTGTGTCTGAAGGCGTTTGTACATTCTTGGCGAGAAGCTTATTACCCAATTCACAAGTGACGACGATCTTGCATGGGTAGTAAATCTGAGTGCAATTTTCTGTTTACATTCCTCTAAAGAAAATCCATTGTCAGCCAAGTTTTTCCTCCATCTGTAAAAAAGTGCCCTCTTCACTGATGACTTTACCATCTTCTTACAGTCATGCAACATGAGGGTTATTGAAAGACAATTGCACCCCGTCATTGACCATGTCAACTCTTCGGCAATGGGTAACGGTTTCATGTTCTCAACTTATAAGACTATTTCCATTCATTTTGGCACAAACAGAATATTCACCCTGTCAATCAAGCTCTGATAAAACAACATTCCAGTAGCATCTGAGGCAAAATTCTTGGGGCTCATTTTTGATAATAAGTTGACTTTTTTACTTCATATCTCTCAACTGTGGACAAGGTGCACAAGGGCAGTGCAGTGCTGGATTATGGCTCTCGCTAGCAGGGCTCTTGCCCAGGGTGCCATTCTTTAAGGGGGAGGCAAATTTTACAAATCTGAAAAAAAAAAAATATATATATATATATATATATATATATCTGTAGTAAAGTGGCACTGAAAAACCTTTCTGCCCTTGGAACGAAAGTACCTTGGTCCAGCCCTGGGGCACTGAGCCTGTTACGTACAATCTCATCCAAGAATTTAGGAGCAGACCTCTGCACTCTACTGCACCAACCATGCACTTCTGCCATCTAAATTAAATTATAGGTCCCAAGTGTTACACTTGGTACTTCAATGGCTAGACCCAGTTCACTATCAAGCCATCTGCATTGCTACTGGTGCATTCTGAACACCCCTGTTCAGAGTTTATACATTAAAGCACCTGAATTGCTGCTGTCACTCTGATGAAAGCAGTTGTCACTAAAATATACTTTTAAACTGAAATCCCTGCCAGACAACCCTACGTGGACATTCGTTTTCGAGCCACAATGGGAAAACCTCTATAACACCCATCAGACTGCTAACTGTCCCTTTGGTATTCATGTCCAAGGGCTGCTCAGAGAGCTTCACATCACAGTAGACAATGTTGCCCGGTCACCAAGGCAACGCTTACCACTATGTAACTTCTCGCTTAACATTAGAGGGAAAGGCAAGCACTTCACCATCTATCTACCTACAACTTTATGCTGTCCGTGAATCTACTTATTCTGATTTTCTTTACTGCTGGCTTGAAATCAGAGTCATCTGTGGGATCTGCTGTTGTATTCCCAGATAGCGCAGTTTCTCAGAAAATTCCACAGGAGTGTATATGGTGGGGCTAGCCTTGGACTACATTAATACTAAACTCTGGCTAACAAAAAATATTTTTTGTCATACCACCGCAATGAAAATATGTGATTTTGGAGGAAATAGGTGCAGTGATCCTGAAAATCACCATAAAAAGTCTATCGTGTCTACATCAAAAGATGTACCAACTTTTAATGTTAAAATAAAGGGATATATACGTATAATTCAAGTTTGTAATACAAGTCCTTGAGGTTGTCACAGACATTCTCACAGATATGCCAGACAAGCTGTACTTGCTATCTGGGAGTCTAAAACGCTGATGGAACTGATATTCGGGTGACACTCAAGTCAAGTGGACCCAATTTCGGCGAAGTCCGGACGGTCTGTGACAGCCAAATCCTCTGCTTGCACCTTCACGATGGTGGGACTGTTAGTAATCCTGGGTATAACCTCCATGCACAAGTACATGGTGGGTGACCACCCAGGTGTGAACCAACGTAAGCAGGGGTCGAGGTGTGGCGCCCACACCACATGGAGGAACGCCGCCCCTCTATGTTACCAGGCAGTACTAGGTGGTAGATGACTCTCATCAATCGGTGAAATACCACCACTTTGCTTATTGGAGGCTTGAAATGGTGGAACCCATGTTTAGTCTCTAGAGCTAAGTTCCGGTCAACCTTTCCCTATCTCTTCCGTCATGCAGTATGATTGATGACTTTTGAGGTTATGGTGAACGTCGTGGCGAGATCCAATATTCCTTACACTTCGAGGGTACAGCTCTAAAACGGTGTTCACAGGCCGGCCGCTAGTTAGTACACCGGACTGAACCTATTGGTAACTCTCTAGGAAGCTTCCGGATCAGCTAGTGTATAATCTTGCTGCCTCTACTCTGCCAGATAGTGACTGGAGGGAGTCCGAGTAGTGTGTATGCGGGGAGCATTGTCGAGGCCACGTTATGTCAAGGATCTGGGTATATTCTTACCACATGTACGCCATATCCAAAAATTTCATTACTTCATACAGCATGTCCTACCTACTTTTTCTTACTATTGAATACCATGAATTGTCAAACTAATAGAGCAAGCTTATCTGCGAAAAGATCTAAACCTCCCAAGGACTTCCTAATTCATTTCACAAATATACGTGGTCTCAATTCTAATCTCAACGATGTCCATTTCCACTTGCAGTCTGCCAAACCCCATGTACTTTTTCTGACAGAATCTCAGTTATCGGTTGATTCATCTACTGCTCATCTCAGATGCCCAAATTATTCGCTGTATGATTCCTTTCGTCTCAAAGGTGGTACTTGTGCATATGTCCGTTCTGATATTCCCTGTCAGAGACTTGGCAATTTGGAATCTCCTCTCTTTGATCTTCTCTGGCTTAAAATCTCTCTACCTCATTGTGTCAAATTCATCTGTTGTCTCTACCGTTCTCCCAACTCCACTAATCACTTGGAACTCTTTGACGTCCTCTCTTTGCAACTTGACTTTCTCCAGTCTAACTTTCCTAACAGTGAGGTAATTTTCCTTGGTGATTTTAACGTTCACAACTCCAGCTGGCTTCCATTTTCTAGTCACACCGACCCAGCAGGTCGAGATGCTGAGGCTTTTGCAATTACTAATGACCTAGCACAGATTGTTCATTTACCTACAAGAATACCGGACAATCCTAATCATACAGCCAATACGCTTGATCTTTTTCTCACAAACAACCCTTCTAAGTACACGGTCGAAGTGAGAGGTCCTTTAGGCACTTCAGATCACAACTTGGTGATTGTCTCTTCTCCAATGGAACCTTTATCTCATGGCTATTCCCAACCACGTGTTGTTTGGCATTACAAGAATGCAAAATGGGATGACCTGCGAGACTTCTTTTCTTCTTTTCCTTGGTCGGATTACTGTTTCAAAACTTCTGATGTCAACATTTGCTCAGATCGTGTCAGTGAAATTATTCTTGCAGGAATGGAATCCTTTATCCCACACTCCACTTTAAAAATCTCGTCCTTTATCTAAACCTTGGTTTTCCAATAAATGTGCTAAGGCTGTCCAAGAGAAGAATGTTTGCATATCGTAATTGGCTTGTTTCTAATTCTTCAGTTTTCATTTTCTGCCTACACCAAAGCTCGCAACAGTTTGTAAAGCAGTTATTAACCAGTCCAAACTAGAGTTTGAACAGGCTAAGAGTAGAAAACTTGCTTCTTGCCCTAATGGTAGCCGAGCATTCTGGTCTCTTTGCCAAAGCTATTGGCCGCAACTTTTTGCCCATCTTTGCTCCCACCTCTGTCCAAACCAGATGGTTCTGTTGCCACTTCAGCCAAGGATAAAGCTGACCTGCTAGCATCCCATTTTTCTTCCAGCTCATGTATTAATGATCTTGGTAAAAACACCTCCCACCATTCCCAACACGCTCATTCAATGCCTCCTGTGGTCTTCCATCAAAAGGATATCAGAAGGATTTTGATGAATCTCGATGCTAAGAAAGCTCCAGGTCCTGATGGTATTTCTCCACTTGTTCTCAAAAACCTGTGCTCCTGAACTTACTCTTATTGTTTGCCGCCTTTTTTCAATCTCTTATTCCAAAGGTGTTTTTCCTTCTGCTTGGAAATTTGCTCATATCCAGCCAGTTCCTAAAAAGGGTGACAAATCCCTCCCATCCAATTATCATCTCATTGCAATTACTTCTACTCTTTCTAAAGTAATGGAGAAATCAATTAACCGCCAACTCTTAAACTACCTAGAAAACCTTCCGTCTGATCAACGATCACCAGTATGGATTCAGGTCAGTGTCGATCCACTGGAGATATTCTGGCTTATGTTACCCATTTATGGACTAATTCAATGGAAAGGTTCGGTGAAACACAAGTAGTTGCTCTTGACATCTCAAAGGCTTTTGATCGTGTTTGGCATAAAGGTCTTCTAAACAAGCTTCCATCTTATGGTTTGCCAACTGTTTTTAGTAATTGGTTATCCAGTTTTCTCTCTGATCACTCACTGAGGGTGATGGTAGATGGCTCTCTGTCTTCTAACTTCTCCACTAATGCCGGGTGTCCCCAAGGTTCAGTTCTTTCCCCCACTCTTTTCCTCTTGTATATCAATGACCTTCTTCCATTGACTGGAAATCCTATCCATAGTTTTGCCTATGATAGCACATTGCATTCAACTTTCCATTTTGAGAAACCTTGTCCTGCTCAATCAGCTTCAACTTCTCGAAAATCTGCTACCAGTTCCTTAAATACCGATCTTCGGGTAATTCTCCAGTGGGGCAAAGACAACTTAGTTGATTTCAACCCTTCTAAAACTCAGTCTTGTCTTATATCTCGCAAAAAGGATTCTTCTACTCCTATGCTTATCTTTAGTGACACTCCGATTTCTAGGCAAAATGATATATCTCTTTTGGGGATTACCCTGACTTCTAATCTCTCTTGGCACAAGCACATTACAAATATTGCTTCCTCGGCATCTAAAAAACTTGGTTTTCTCTTTCGCTCTCGGCGTTACTTTTCTTCCAAACAGCTGCTCACTCTGTATAATCGCAAATTCGCCCTGCCATGGAATATTGTTCCCATATCTGGGGTGGTGCCCCCAAAACCTCTCTCCGGCTTCTTGATTCCATTCAGAAGAGGGCAGTTAGGTTAATTAATGATTCATCTCTAACAGAGTCTCTCCACTCGCTTTCTCATAGACGCACTGTTTCTGCTGTATGCCTCTTCTACAGATACTTCCATGGGCACTGTTCTTCTGAATTGGCTTCTATAATTCCTGCTCTCTCTTTCAAAACAGTCCGAACACGTGCCGCCACCAGCCAACATCCATTTACTGTCCAACTTCAAACCCACAGAACCAACTTTTCATCTTCCTCTTTTATTCATTCAACTGCCGTTTTCTGGAACAACCTTCCTTCATACGTATTTCCTGAAAATTACAATCTACAGAAGTTCAAGTCCAATGTCAACAAATATCTTCTTTTGTCTTCTTAACCTCAAACCCAAGCACGTTAGTAAGTACTATAGGTTCTAATACCTCTCGTGTTTGGGGTTCACATAAAAAAAAAAAAAAAAAAAAAAAGTGTAAAAAAATATTATATGTTCTCTATAACTCATTTAACTTTGGAAAAAATATCATAAATAATAGCAAATTAGTTATATTTCAGTAATATAGAATATATAATCAGCATACCAGTAATTGTCCTTAAAAATGTTTGCTACTAAGGGATTTTCTCTTGTATTCCTGCTTACTCTCCCTGACAAGGAACCAGCAGTAATCCCGCATCATTACAGAATCTCAGCAACCTTGGTACACATTTTCCATCATCTTGGATGGAAAATTTTCCATCATCTTGATGAAACCGCTTCCCTTATTCATCACTCACATCTCCCAGATATTTGGGAAAAAGTTAAAAATGGGAATGAAGAAAATGAATTTTCAATGGCCCAAGTTTTTGTAGCACTCGAATAAATTTGATACCCACATTTGATAGTTTTGTTCTTTCGGATTACCCAAAAACCATGTACTGCCACCTTAAACGATCGCCAAGCTGCCAATTCAACCTCCTTTAACTGTGTTTCAAACATAGTCTTTCAGGAGTTTTCTAATTTTCCTAATTAGATTTTATTGTGCTGATTTTTTTACCTTTTTAAAAAGGATGAATTTATATTATTCTATTTAGCTCTTTTTATATGTATTGCTTATTATTATTATATTTTTGTTTACTTATACTTTATCATACATTTACATACTTATTATACTTAATATGTTCTACTTTTTTGTATAATATTTCAACTTAAGGAAAAAAAAAAAAAAAGTAATGTTTGGTGAATTATACGTTTGCTGCTTCTGTGCCATTAAAATATAAACCAACCAAACCATATCCTATTTAAGTGTGTAAAATTTTGAATAGATTGAGTAAAATGAATGTGGTACATCTGTTTTCCCTTTAATTTTACTTATGGGTAGTGTGCAGGTTGACAGACACTGGAACAAGTTGCCTCAGAAATGTTGCTGAGGCAGTCAGTGTGTCATCTCCATTTTTTTTTTTTTTTTTTTTTTTGGGTTGTTGCAAAGTCTCTCAGCTTCCTTACGTCATGTGGCCGGACTAATGCTAATTAACTTTTGTGTTAGCAGAGGCAGACTGGGTCAAAAATTCTTACAAGAGTGGGGAAAACGTGTAGCAGCCTCATACTAGTGTTTATGGCCAAAATCACACCGGTCTCCATTGGTTTCCAAAATGTGCTTTTCTCATTTCCTTGTTTGTTTAAATCTCTGAAATATCTGAATAAGTTGAGGTCAGGTGTTGTCAGGACTCATTGTATTGATTCTTCATTATTTAGCTTGTTATAAAATATAATTTCTCTTAAGCTGTTATATTTTTGTTAATTTATGTAGCTCTCTTCCTGAAGAAATAATTTTGTCCTTGGTTGAACATGTTTTAAATCTTCCAATTCATGAAGTAGAAAAGCATATGTCTTATCTTCTAATATTAGAAGATGCAACTGGAGAATGTGCAGATATTTCTAGACCAAAGGTCAGTATTTTGATCCATGTTTATTTACACATTCATCTCTCATTTCTCTGAATGACAACTAAAGTGTAATTCTTCTAAATGTAAAGTTATGCATATGTGGAGTCATACATTCCTAGAGCTGGGTTGGGGAGGCAAAAGTAGTTCAGTACAAAATAGATTTGGATTTACTCATAAATGTGCTGTATACACCAAAACTAAGACACTGTTTTTCATGTGTAATATTCAGAAAACAGATATTGTAATAAATTTATATACAAGGGTGTTAAAAGTTTGTAGCCTAAGCATGAGCATTAGTAGAGGCATGTGATGCAAGAACCCAAGTTGATACAGCATCAGCCAAAAAAAAAAAAAAAAAAAAAAAAACCTTTCTCATTTCACCCATCCATTCACTCCAAACGTTTGTCCAGTTCTTGATTGAATTTATTTAAGCTATCAACTTCCACAACAAATGATTTAAGTTTGTTCCAGCCATCAATTACCTGCTCATTAAAGGTAAATTTGTGCACATCTATTCTACAACTGTCTTTCCTCAATTTGAATTTATGTCCTCTCAGGTTTGTAATCTGAGCAAGACGAAGAGTCCCATCAGCATTGAGCTTGTTCAATCCATTCAAGGTCTTATACACCTCAATTGTAGCTGCCTAGTCTCCAGATGCTGCAATTTGCAGAACTTAAGCAGTTCTTGTAAGTACAACTCTTTGCTTCCCTCACCAATCTCATTGTTCTTCTCTGTACTCGTTCCAGTAGCTCTACATCTTTCCTAAAATGAGACCTCCAGACTTATATGCAGTACTCAAAGTGTGGCCTGACCATTGCCTTATACAAGAGGATAATCATCTCCTTATGCCTGCTAGCAAAATTCCTGTGTGTCATCAACAAGACCCCATGAGCTGCTCTGGCAGCCTATCTCACTACTCAGAAAACTTCATATCTGATGGCACAATTACTCACCCCAGGTCTTTTTCATTCTCCACTACCCTGAGTGTAGTACTGCACAGTTGTTAGGTTTCTCTGAGGTTAATGCTTCCCATATGCAGTACTTTACATTTGTCAATGGCAAACTTCAGTTGGCACCTCTTAGCCCATTTGCCTAGCTTTTCTAGATCTGTCTCTAGCAGTATACTGTCATTAATAACCCTACTGACCTTCATATCACTGCAAACTTGGACATTAAACCTGATATATCTTCATCAATATTATTGATAAATATAGAAAACAGAAATTGGCCGAACAGCTAACCCTGGGGGACTCTACTAATAATGTTATTGGAATCCCATGAGGGTACGAGTGTGTTATATACATAACACACACCTACCCTCATTTTTGCTTTCCTAGTGCTTATGTCACACCAAACTGACTCAACATTGCACTCCTTACCAATGTCAACTGGATGCACTGGATTAGAGTTTGTTTCTTGACTAACAGCATAACCCTCCTCCCTTCCTATCCTGTCTGTCCATTTTGTACACATTACACTCCCCAAATTCCAATTATGCATTTCTTATATCAGTGTGACACCACATCTCTGATATCCCAACAGATTCCACCTTTAATGTCTTGACCAGCAGTTTAAATTGATCAAATTTATATACTATGCTCCTAGCATTGGTATACATGCACCTGTTCTTATTTTTTGTTACCCTGATACAGCCCATTTATTCACTTTTTCCATGATAACTTCCATCAGTTCTTAAAATCTCCAGCACCTTGCTTTCAAGGCTGTGGCCTTTTTTTTTTTTTTTTTTTTTTTTTGGTAGTTGTTGGCGCATCGGCTTCTGTGGCCATAATGCACCTCCCAAGGTTTTTGCAGTACTTTGATCCATGCCCGAGGCGGGATTCGAACCCGCGACCTTTGGGTGGCCAGGCAGGCACTTTACCCGCCCGGCTAGTCCGGTCGTCAAGGCTGTGCTCATTCCAATAGAAGCAGTGCTAGAATCACTTTCACCTCTGCCTACGGCTACTGTTAATCTATTAATCTGTGTATCCTCCCCAAGCTAGCAGTTTCTGACCCTTCTAACACTGCATCAATACATCGGTAAATATTCTTGCACCCTTTCTATTTAGGAGTATATCACATCCCTGTAGAAGCAGCCTCTTCTGTTAACAAGCACAGACCACACTAAGAAAAATTCTACCCAAGGAGACTTGCACACCCTTTCCAGAGGCGAATTGATTGACAAGGCTCTCATACTATACTCTCTCTTGTCATGTCTGGGCAGAATTTCAGACACTGTCAAATTTAACCCTAATTCGTGACTTTTTTTTTCAACGTTGACCTGTACTTGTTAAGTTAGTCCACAGATCTCCTACTCTTAATGTCATTAGTGCCAGAATGTATAACAAAATCACCCTTTGTGCCCTTAAAAGATATCTGCTCCAATGTTATTAACTTTGGCCCCTCGCAGATATACCCAGTTTTATTCCACCTATCCTTTTTGAACAATATATTTCCCATTACCCTGACAATAGAGTCACCAACAATATTCTTTCTTTTTTTCTTTTGGTAGTTGTTGGCGCATAGGCTTCTGTGGCCATAATGCATCTCCCAAGGTTTTTGCAGTACTTTGATCCAAGTCCGAGGCGGGAATCGAACCCGCGACCTTTGGGTTGCCAGGCAGGCACTTTATCCACCCGGCTAGCCCGGTCGGCTCACCAACAATAACTAGCTCCTGTGGGACCAGAGCGTTTTTGGTTTGAAGATTGCCACTATTTTGCCTGATGCACAAGAGTGAGCTCCATCATTGAGTTGAGCAGCTGAGAGCTTGATGCCACCCTCATTTTAATTTCTTTATGAGTATCTACTCTACTCCTCAATCTGTCATAGATGCCCATCAGAATTCTGAGTTGACACCTAATTTATTCACACTCTGTGCACCTCACACACACACACACACACACACACACTAGACATCATCCGTGGCTAGATCATGTCCTGTTCCAGAAAGGTCTGCAAACATTTCACATTTTGCAAATTTTTCAGACTGTGATGTGTTGGAGAATTACCCCTTTCGGTTTTCACCTGAGCCACAGCACTCCAACTTTACTCAAAGAGGTAACTACCATCAGTGGTAAAGGGAAGAGTTTTTGCTTTCGTAAAGGTCACTACGGTGGTCTGAGACAGTATTTAAATTTTATTCAGTGGGACCAACTGATAATGTTACCAACAGCAAATTCAAAATGGGAAGCATTCAAAGAAATTATCTTGGAAGCTACTAGGCTTTACATACCAACTAAGAAATATTGTTCATGAACTAATGAGACATGTGGCAGAGAAGAAAAAAGCATGGGATACATATAAATTAATGGGTGACATGAAAGCCTATGATAGATATAAGCTGGTCTGTAACTAAGTCACAAAGGAGATTGGGCAGGCAAAGGCAGATTTTGAGAAATCCTTGGCAATGGATGCAAAGAAAAACAGAAAAGAGTTCTTTACCTATGTAAACTCTAGAAGGAAAGGGTTGAATCAGATTGGTCCACTGGATATTGATGGTTCAACTGTTGATGATCCTGCTCATGTGGCTAACAAACTAAATGAGTATTTCACCTCTACATTCACCCATGAGGAGTTATTCAGGGAGGGGAATATCAGAGGTGAGTTAAACTCTGGCAGTGAGCTGGATGATTTTGTAATAACTGAGAGGAAAGTGAACGAGAAATTGTTGAAGATAAACATGAAAAAGGCATCCGGGGTGGATGGGATCTATCCAGTTATATTAAAGGAGGCAGCAAAGGAAGTAAACAAACCCTTAGCCATAATTATGACAGCTTCTTTGGACTTAGGGGAGGGGTACCCATGGACTGGAGATGTGCAAATGTGACCCCAATTCACAAAGGACGATCAAAGGGCAACACAAGTAATTATAGACCTTTTAGTTTAACTTCTGTTCCAGGAAAATTAATGGAGGCACTGGTTAAAGAAGCACTGCAGGATCATCTAGACAAGACTTCAGTTATAGCTTGGACACAGCATGGTTTTGTTAAGGGAAAGTCTTGCCTGACCAATTTGATTGGATACTATGATGTGGTCACAAAGGAACTGGATGCAGGGAATAACTTTGATATTATATATTTGGATCTTAGAAAGGCTTTTGATACTGTTGCACATGGAAAACTGCACAAATTGGAGCAGTATGGCATTGGAGGCAAATTGTTGCTATGGATAAAGGGATGGTTCAGTGAGGGAAGACAGAGAGTGGTAATCAATGGACACTGCTCATCATGGACTAATGTTATTAGTGGAGTCCTCAGGGTTCAGTATTGGGTCCATTGTTGTTTTCTGTATTTATAAATGATATTGATGATGGTATATCAAGCATAATTTTCAAGTTTGCAGACAATACGAAGGTTGGCAGGGTTGTTAAGGACACTAATGACAGTATGCTGCTGCAACGGGATCTAGAAAAGTTGAGCAGATGGGCTGAGAGTTGGCAAATGAAGTTTAACATTGACAAATGTAAAGTACTACATATGGTAAGCAGTAACCCCAGAGTAACGACTATATATCAATATAGTATATCAACTCTATGTTACTACACAGACAGTGGTAGAGAACGAAAAGGACCTGGGAGTAATTGTTCAGGCAGATATGAAGTTTTCTGAGCAGTGCAGACGGTCTGCAAGAGTAGCTCATAGTGTCTTCTCAATGATATACAGGAATTTTTCTAGCAGGGATAAGGAGGTGATTATCCCCTTATATAAGGCAATGGTCAGGCCACACCTTGAGTACTGTATACAGGTCTGGAAGCCTCATTTTAAGAAGGATGTTGAGCTGGAACAGTACAGAGAAGGGCAACAAGATTAGTGAATGGAACAAAAGGTTGCTCTTACGAAGAAAGGCTTAAATTTTGTAAATTACAATGTCTTGAGACTAGGCACCTGCGAGGTGATCTGATTGAGCTGTATAAAGCCTTGAGTGGTTTGAGCATGCTCAATGCTGTTGGAATTCTTACTCTTGCTCAGAATAATCATTTGAGAGGGCATAAAGTCAAATTGAGGAAAGACAGATGTAGGATAGATGTGTGGAAGTTTGCCTTTAGCCAGCGGGTGGTTGGTTGGTGGAACAGACTTCCATTTGTTGTGGAAGTTGATAGCCTAAATAAATTTAAGGCTGAGATGGACAGGTACTTGGAACGAACGGAGGGGTGAAATGGGAGCGAGTTTTTTTTTTTTTTTTTTTTTTTTTGGTTGATGCTGCATAAGTTTGCTTTCTTGCATCATATGCCTCTACTAATGCTAATTGATTAATCCACAATACTATGCTAAGCTAACAGATTCCTAAATGCAGTGCTGTGTATTATGCTGTCAAGTTCAAGATATACAGTACACTATACTTTATTGATCTAATGTGCTTCAACAATGGCAGCAAGTTTTGAATGATACAAAGTTCTACATATACTAAGTAGTAACCTACAAAATCTTTAGCTAAATTCCAAATAAAGTAAGGTGTGTAACTAGGACTATAAAGCTACTTATAGAATATGATTTAATATTATGGTTAGGTCAATAAAACGGCAAAATTTTTTAACAAACTTATCGGTTTCCTGGAGCAGATAATTCTTTCGAGCAGCATGTGGATAGTCTTGTCTCCGTGTATATTTGAGGATTCTGGTAACTTTAGAGTCAATACACTATTGCCACCAATGCTGCAGTGCATTGATTCCACCTGCGAAGAAAGTTTGTGTCTTGGGCCTCCAAGGATGCATCTGTTGCAGCAGTGACATCACTGTTGATGAGAAAATGGGTGCTCACTGGGGTATTTTTTCAAATTAGGTAAATAGGAAAGTCCAGTGTGCTCGATCTGGTGAATATGGTGGGATGGCACAAGATTTCAAAGCCTCATGGCCATGATTGCACTGCAGCCATGCCTATGAGAAATTTGTGTGCAAGCATGTTGTCCTGGTGGAACAGGACTGTTTCTGAGTTTTTTCTCAGCATTTGTCTTTGATTTTTTTTTACATAATGCCTCACAAGATCTGTGTAATATGCCCCTGTGACTGTGTGGTCTTTCTGAATGGATAATTTCTACTGGAAAAACTCCGTCAATGTCCCTAAAAACTGATATCACCTTTCCAGCATGAGTCAGCTTTGCTTTCTTTAGATGGGGAGAAGGGCTGTTTTTCTACTGTTTGGATTGCTCCTGTATCTCTGGCTGATAGTGATAGACCCTCGTCCATGGCCACTAACCTTGCAAGGAAATTTGCTGTATCTGCTTGAAAATGTTGCAAATGTTCACTCGACTTGACAACTCTTTGGGACCCATCATATACCTTTTACACTTTTTTACCTGACACCTTTTACATAGCGAGAACCTCTGCTATTATGTTGTAAATATGTTTAATGATTAGCAGAGAGGGATTTAAAGAACTGGAACCAGCAGATATCACAGTAGTCCTTTAATCTTGTAGAGAACAATTATCAGTGGACGATATTTTTTCACAATGCAAAGAAGATTACAAAAATTATAAAACCAAAGAAGATGCATACAAAAATTTCACCGCAAAGAGACTAGCTTAGTTTTTAAGACTCGCAAATCAGCTTAGCCAAGAAGCTCTGGATATGGATCCTAATTTGGAGGGGAGTTTTAATTTTCAAAAAAATTTATCATTAGTGTTAGGTCCATATGAAGAAATTTATAGAGAAAAACAACATGCTTCTAAGCAAACAATTTTAACTAATTTTTTCCAAAAAGTTCCATATACTATTGCATGTTTTAAACAGTAATGAAGAAGCAGTGAATTTAGATTAAAAAATCTAGGGGTGCATATTAAGAAGATTAATATTATGGACATGTTAGTAATTTTTTTCTTACCGAACGAAGATAATTTTTTTCAATTAAATTTTTTTTTTTTTGCACATTTGTTTTGTGTACAGGTACAGAACCCTCATTATGTCATATAAACTATGTTTCACATTGCACAGATTTGGGCTGCGCATGTCTTCCTCGAACATAACTTCCGCACGAATTGAAGAATAACTGTATCATACAGTTTAGTCCTATACTGTGAACTATATAAGTTCTATACTGTGAACTATATAAGGCTTTTTTTGTGAACTATATAGTCCTGTAATGTGTCCTATACTGTGAACTATATAGTCCTGTAATGTGTCCTATACTGTGAACTATATAGTTTTGTAATGTGTCCTAAACTGTGAACTATATAGTCCTATAATTATTCAGTGAGGGGAATGCCAGACGTGTATTCAACTCTGGCAGTAAGCTAGATAATCTTGTAATAACTGAGAGTAAAGTGGAGGAGAAATTGTTGAAGATAAACACAAGAAAGGCACTTGAGGTGGATGGAATCTATTCAGTTATTTTAAAGGAGGCAGCAAAGGAAGTAAGCAAACCCTTAGCCATAATTATGAGAGCTTCCTTGGACTCAGGGGAGGTACCCATAGACTGGAGATGTGCAAATGTGACCCAAATTCACAAAGCAGAATTAAAGGCTGACACAAGTAATTATAGACCTGTGAGTTTAACGTCTGTACCAGGAAAATTAATGGAGGCACTGGTTAAAGAAGCAAATTAATGCAGGATCATCTAGACAAGACTTCAGTTATAGCTCGGACACAGCATGGTTTTATTAAGGGAAAGTCTTGCCTGACCAGTTTGATTGGATTCTATGATGCAGTCACAAAAGAACTGGATGCAGGGAATAACTTTGATATTATATACTTGGATCTTAGAAAGGCTTTTGATACTGTTGCACATGTAAGACTGCTACACAAATTGGAGCAGTGTGACATTGGAGGCAAATTGCTGCTATGGATAAAGGGGTGGTTGAGGGGGAGAAGACAGAGAGTGGTAATCAATGGACACTGCTCATCGTGGATTAATGTTATTTGTGGAGTCCCTCAGGGTTCAGTGTTGGGTCCGTTATTGTTTTCTGTATTTATAAATAATATTGATGATGGTATATCAAGCTTAATGTCCAAGTTTGCAGACGATAAAAAGGTTGGCAGGGTTGTTAAGAACACTACTGATGCTATGCTGCTGCAACAGGATCTGGAAAGGTTGAGCAGATGGGCTGAGAGGTGGCAAATGAAGTTTAACATTGACAAATATAAAGTACTACATATGGGAAAGAGCAACCCCAGAGCAATGTATAAACTCTGTGGTACTACACTGACAGTGGTAGAGAATGAAAAGGACCTGGGGGTAATTGTGCAGGCAGATATGAAGGTCTCTGAGTAGTGCAGACAGTCTGCAAGAGTAGCTCATGGTGTCTTGTCAATGATATACAGGAATTTTTCTAGCAGGGAAAAAAGGAGGTGATTATCCCCTTGTATAAGGCAATGGTCAGGACAAACCTTGAGTACTGTATACAGGTCTGGAGGCCTCATTTCAAGAAGGATGTAGATCTGTTGGAACGAGTACAGAGAAGGGCAACAAGAGTAGTGAATGGAACAATGGGTTGCTCTTACGAAGAAAGGTTTTGCAAATTACAGTGTCTGGAGACTAGGCACCGGCAAGGTTGTTGTTTGGTTTTTAGGAGCATTAGCAACTAAGGCCATATTGCTCCGTGAATATGCGTGGTCATTCCCTGACCTTTCTGCATCCTCCGTATTTGGTGGTGACGGGCTCGAACCCCGCTCTAATCAAGAAGTGTGTGCTACGCACTGCTGCCCCTTCCCACCTGGCTACGGAAGCGCCTCCCGGCAAGGTGATCTGATAGAGGTGTATAAAGCCTTGAATGGTTTGAGCATGCTCAATGCTGATGGGATTTTTCCTCTTGCTCAGAATAATCACCTGAGAGGGCATAAATTCAAATTGAGGAAAGACAGATGTAGGATAGATGTTCGGAAATTTGCCTTTAGCCAGCAGGTAGTTGGTTGGTGGAACAGACTTCCGTCCCTTGTTGTGGAAGTTGATGGCCTAAATAAATTTAAGGCTCAGTTGGACAGGTATTTCGAATGAACAGAGGGGTGAAGTGGAAGTGTTTGGTTTTTTTTTTTAACTGATGCTTCATAGGTTTGCTGTCTTGCATCATATGCCTTTACTAATGCTAATCTCTAGAGCAATGTCTGCCAACCAACATCTCTTCTGTCACAAAGTGTGAGTGATGTCTTTTGAGGTTACGATGAGCATCATGGTGGGGTCCAGTATTCCTTACATATCAGAGGTACAGCTGTAAAATTTTCACATAACAGCTGCTATATCGCCCACTGGACCAAACCCATTGGTAACCCTCTAGGAGGCATCTGGATCAGCTAGTATATAAACTCACTGCCTCTACTCTACTAGCTAGTGAGTGGAGGAGGGGTCCGAGCAATCAGTATGTGGGACCATTGTTGAAGCCACATTCTTTCAAGGAGCTGGGTTTATTTTTGCTCTTTGTATGCCATATCTAAAAATTTCATTAAATCACACGTCTTCCCCACTATTACTTTATCTACCGGATGCATCATAAATGATCAAATAGAAAAAACTTATCTGCAAATAGATCTAACCCAAAACCTTCCTCATTAATTTCAGAAATATACTTGGTCTTAGTACCACTCTGAATACTGTCCGTGTCACCTATACAGAATCGAAAATATAAAGTTGTCCATATCCTGGCTTATTTGCCTTGTTTGGATATAGCGATGAGACCAAATGGTAAATCTGGCCATGCATTCTAAAACAGTATGGGCCACCAGACAAACGGTTTATTAAAATTGAAGACAGATAAAATAAACATACATTGATAGCGTTCAGGCATATTTTGCCTTTTTACAGTCAAAAAACGTTAGTACAAAAATTAATAAAGAATTCCCAGTATGGTGGTCATGCAAGATGAACTGCATGAACCTGTGCTGGCAACAATTAGCAGTTGGAAAATTTGGGCAGCATACCTGAGTGTTTTATGTACAGCCACTTCCCGGCTTACGTAATACTCGACTTATGGAAATTCGACTTTACGTAAGTTTTTGCCTGCCGGTGCAAACTCAAAAAAATCATGGAAACGTATTTTGCATCCTGTAGGAATAAATGGAGGTATCGTGAATATATCGTAATGTGAACCCAATAACACTTTTTTTTTTTTTTTGATAACTTGTTCAAAGACCTTGGAAGGTGAAATTTTCGCTTATAACTAAGCTATTTATCTCTCTAAAAGGTAATTTTTATAATGGAAATTGCACTACACTTTTATCGTTATCATGTGGACTAAGAAAATAACAGAATGGTACCCAAGAGGAGCTAGAAGAAAACCTGGAAGACAACAACAGAGATGGACAGATAAAATTCAGGAGTTTGTGGGCAGTAAATGGATGGCCATTGCACAAAACAGAAGGAACTGGAAAGTTGCTGGAGAGGCCTTCATTTTGCAGTGGATTGAAAATGGCTGATGATTATGATGTTTCGTTATAAGAATCAATTTTGAATGCCTTTGTTGATATTTTTCTGGAGGTCGGTACCATAAAACAATAAAAACAATTTGCACTTTCCCGTTTATTGGGCTTTTCTGTTAGCGCACTATATTATAAATTCGGGTAGTAAACTCGATCTTATTGCATTTGCGATAATGCCAATAACTGGAATTCTGTGGGTTTTTTTACATATGGTATTATGGTGAAATGAGTTCGCCTTCACGGAAATCTTCAATCATATAAAAAACATAAATGAATTTTCAGAATCTTCTCTTCATTCCTATTTACTTATTACAATGGTGAAGGGAAAGGGACCAACGAAAAAGTGCAAGTGCTGGCAGGGCTAGAAAATGAACCAAAATTGATTTAGAAATGAAGATGATTAATTAAGAAGTATGAAGCAAGATAAAGTGTATCATCTATTGCACGGAATTAGGTCTCACTGCTTCAACAGTGAATACTATTTTAAGGGACAGTGTGCATATAAAATAACAAGTTAAAGTATCAACGCATTTAAGATCAACAGTGATCACAAAACAGCATTCAGGTGCTATATCAAAGATGGAAAAGCTATTAATAATATGGATGAAAAATCAGATTCAGAAGCAAGTGTCCCTGAGTCCAATGGGCATTTAAACAAAAGCAAGAAGTATTAATGAAAATATTACGCATAAGTATAGTGAACCTCAAGCTAAGTTCGTGGCAAGCAACAGGTGGTTTAATAGGTTCAAGCATTGTGCTGGTTTCCGAAACATTAAAATATGCGGTGAAGTTTCCAGTGCCAATTCTGCAGCTGCAGCGAAATTTTATGATGTGTTGGAGAAAACCCCTTCTAAATCTCCACAGCCTTCAACTTCCACAGTGGCATGCTTATCAGCTGGACGGTTAATTCTGGCAACGATGCTCGAAAGGTAAAAGTTGCTGACATTATGCCTGTATCCTCTCTCTTTTTGTAATTTTATAATTTTGAAATTTTGAAATTTTTGTATTTTTGTGCACTTTTGTAATTTTTCCTGCACATGAGATAAAAAAAAAAAAGAATAAATAATTCTATTTACATGTTCATTGAACATTTCTTTTTTGCTTCAATCAAATTTGCAAGTGCTGCATGAGCATTTACAGACATTCTGACTTACGTAGAGTTCTGCGGAATGCAACCCTAAGTCGGGGAGTGGCTGTAGGCTGTATATAGATTATATTACAGCCAGTGAGTGAGTGTGGTGTTTATGTACTGTACAGTAAATTTTATATTGTTTTATTTTCAACTTAATTTAGCTTAATATAGCTCTAATCTCTATTAATGGCTGGAATAAATTTTAATTAATGATATTAAATGATACATTTTAATGATTGTGTGTGCATGCACACAAACCTATATTAAGTTGATTTTTATAACATTTTTGGCATATTCAGTACTATTTTTAATATATATACTTTTGTAGAAAATCCTTCACTTTCTACTGATGCTAATAATGAAAGCTGCCTGCTGTCCCAATAATTGGCTGCTTGGTACTAGTATTCTGTCAGTATGCCATAATGTCCTAGGATACCAGAATCAGGTTGAAGCTTTACATAATGGTATTTCTTTTCTTTTTTAACAAAAGTTATCTATATGGATTTTGCTTTCTACTTTTCAGTGAGATTGGTTTTGAAATAATTGTTTATAAGAAACAGAATTATCACCAACTTGTTAAGGAAAGGCCATAACATAGTGCATTTTATAAAATTGATGAAATTGATAAATTAATGAATAATATACTTTGTAAGGAATGTTTTTTTGGTACAGTTGAATTTGTTGGGATATACTTTAATAATGATAGGGTACTTCCTGTACCCTATCATTATTAAAACTAGTACCATATTTTACAAATGGAGTAAGCATAGGATTTACTTTGGCATGCAGTCTGGCATAACATGGTGCCTATTCGTCAAGTTCTCATAAATGCCTGTCAGAACAAACACTGAGTTCATGCCTAATTTCTGAACGCACACGCACACACACACACACACACACACACACACACACACACACACACACACACACACACACACACACACACACACTCTCTCTCTCTCTCCCTCTCTCTCGCCACCTTGGCTGTATCCCTGTTCCACGTTAGCCCACAATCATTGAACAATCTATGATTTTTAGAACTGTCCCCTAACCACAGCACACCTGCTATTTTCAGCCCATCACGTGAAGTCTGAGGCATGATTTAAATTCAATTTAATTTGAGAATACACTAATAGATACCTAAATGCAATAACAAACCTACCCTATTCACAGTCAGCAATAATATGTATTATGCTAGCAAGTTTACATTATATGTATTACGCTGTACTGTTACATTCATACAGTTTTAAATTAGTTATAGCCTTACTAGAAATAATTTTTTACCTAAAAACAAAAAAAAAAAAATATGTCAACCTACTTGATGTCAACCAACTTTGAGCTACTTATTTACCAAAATTAAAACACTGGGGGTTGCTTGAGCTTCCCAGCGAGGCCCCCAAAAAAGAGGAGGTAAAAATGGAAGTATAAAAAGTGTAACAGTTTTAATATTCCCCCATCCTGCTCAAGGGGAGTATTAAAAGAGGGGGGGATTTGTCCACCAGACGAGAAATAGGAAGGGGAGGGTTCCACCAAGGGAGAGGCAGGGAGGAAAAGTTATAGGGAAAGGGATCCTTAGAGTAATGAAGGGGGAGGGCAGAAGGATGGAATAATAGGAGATGGATTCAGGTGTAAACATCCACCTAGACAGAAGGAAGAAATATATTAAGACATCCCCCCAGGGCAACGGAAGTAAACATCATGGATAAAACCCATGAATTCGCCACATGGATGCTGAGATCCCACGTCAAGATGGAAGACATCTGCAGCATTCTAGGGAAAACTAACATCCTGGTCATGGAGATGCATGGCCAACACAGGAGTGAAACTCCTGGCCATGGGTTACAGGATATATTGCTGGATCCCAATCATCATAGAAGTGCACAGGAGAATGGAAATGGTAGCTTCCAAGCACAAATTGGTTAGCTATTCTAGCATTACTGAAGCTCTCATTGTGCATCATTGTAACAGCTTTGCATTTTCTTGCCATTTGAACAGGAATTAGTGCATCCTGGCATTAACACCTACACCCCAGGGGCTCACATCTGGTGAGCATGGGCTTGGCACACCCAGGGTCCTGAGCTGGATATCATCATTCTTCTCTTTCTTGGTGATTCCTTTCTACTTCTGCCTGTGCCGACCGGGCTAGCCGAGTGGGTAAAGTACCTGCCCGGCAACCCAAAGGTCGCGGGTTCGATTCCCGCCTCGGGCTTGGATCAAAGTACTGCAAAAACCTTGGGAGGTGCAATATGGCCACAGAAGCCGATGCGCCAACAACTACCAAATCAAAAAAATCAAATCAATCAAACTTCTGCCTGTCTCTCTCTCTTTCTCTCAGAGTAACTCTGGAATTTTTTTTTTTTTGGCTGGTGCAGCATAATAATAACTTTCACTGCTGGCTGACTTGCTATTTATAGCCCAAAAGTAAGGATGATGCAATAGCATGCAATATGGGATGATGCAATGTGCATGTTTATAGCATATGAGAAAAATGGAACTTTAATTGGAAAAATCTGTTTTAACCAAAAATTACATTTTTCTAAAATAATCTGAAATTTTATTATACATGAATAGAATTTGCAATACTTTTGACCAGGAGTGTTCTTCAGAATTTTTTTTTTTTTTTCTTTTTGACTCAGTGTGACACTCAGGGCAAGTTACTACTCTGGATAAAGGTAAAATTGAGTCGGAGAAGATAGGGATGCTGCTCTTTGTGAATTAATGGTATTAGTGCAGAGTCCGAGTTGTGTGCAGCCTATTGTTCTTTTCTGTATTTATTAAGGATACTGATGCAGGTGTATTGGCGCCTCCGTAGCCAGGTGGGCAGGAGCAGCAATGTGTAGCACACGCACATGCTTCTTGATTAGACCAGGGTTTGAGCTCGTGACCACTAAATATGGAGGATGCGGAAAGGTCAGGGAATGACCACCGCATATACCCGGAGTTAGCATTAGCATTAGCATTAGCAGAGGCATATGATGCAAGAAAGCAAGCTTATTCAGCATCAGCCAAAAAAAAACAAAAAAAAAAAAAAAACCCACTCCCATTTCACCCCTCCGTTCGTTCGAAATACTTGTCCAGTTGAGCTTTAAATTTGTTTAGGCTATCAACTTCAACAACCAGTGATGGAAGTCGGTTCCACCAACCAACCACCCGCTGGCCAAAGGCAAATTTCCGCACATCTATCCGACATCCGTCCTTCCTCAATTTGAATTTATGCCCTCTGAGGTGATTATTCTGAGAAAGATGAAGAATCCCATTGGCATTGAGCATGCTCAAACCATTCAAAGCCTTATACACCTCTATCAGATCACCTCGCCGGTGCCTAGTCTCCAGACTCTGTAATTTGCAAAACTTAAGCCTTTCTTCGTAAGAGCAACCCTTTGTTCCATTTACTAATCTTGTTGCCCTTCTCTGTACCCGTTCCAGCAGCTCTACATCCTTCTTGAAATGAGGCCTCCAGACCTGTATACAGTACTCAAGATGTGGCCTTACCATTGCCTTATACAAGGGAATAATCACCTCCTTATCCCTGCTAGAAAAATTCCTGTATATCATTGACAAGACACCATGAGCTACTCTTGCAGCTCGTCTGCACTGCTCAGAGAACTTCATATCTGCCTGCACAATTACCCCCAGGTCCTTTTCATTCTCCACCACTGTCAGTGTAGTACCGCAGAGTTGATACGTTGCTCTGGGGTTACTGTTTCCCATATGCAGCACTTTACATTTGTCGATGTTAAACCTCATTTGCCACCTCTCAGCCCATCTGTTCAACCTGTCCAGATCCTGTTGCAGCAGCATAGCGTCAGTATTGTCCTTAACGACCCTGCCAACCTTTGTATCATCTGCAAACTTGGACATTAAACTTGATATCCCATCATCAATATCATTCATAAACACCGAAAACAACAACGGACCCAACACTGAACCTTGAGGAACTCCACTAATAACATTAGTCCACGTTGAGCAGTGTCCATTGATTACCACTCTCTGTCTTCTGCCACTCAACCATCCCCTTATCCATAGCAGCAATTTGCCTCCAATGCCACACTGCTCCAATTTGTGCAGCAGTCTTCCATGTGCAACAGTATCAAAAGCCTTTCTAAGATCCAAATATATAATATCAAAGTTATTCCCTGCATCCAGTTCTTTTGTGACTACATCATAGTATCCAATCAAATTGGTCAGGCAAGACCTGCCCTTAACAAAACCATGCTGCGTCTGAGCTATAACTGAATTCTTGTCTAGATGATCCTGCAGTGCTTCTTTAACCAGTGCCTCCATTAATTTACCTGGAACAGAAGTTAAACTAACAGGTCTATAATTACTTGTGTCAGCCTTTGAACCTCCTTTGTGAATTGGGGTCACATTTGCACATCTCCAGTCCATAGGTACCTCCCCTGAGTCCAAGGAAGCTCTCATAATTATGGCTAAGGGTTTGCTTACTTCCTTTGCTGCCTCCTTTAATATAACTGGATAGATCCCATCCACCCCAGGTGCCTTTTTTATGTTTATCCCCAACAATCTCTCCTCCACTTTCCTCTCAGTTATTACAAAATCATCCAGCTCACTGCCAATGTTTACTTTACCTACATCATTCTCCTTCCTGAATAACTCCTCATGCGTGAATGTAGATGCAAAATACTCGTTTAGATTGTTAGCCACCTGAGCAGGATCCTCAACTGTTGAACCATCAATATCCAGTGGACCAATCTGATTCATCCCTTTCCTTTTCGAGTTCAAGTATGTAAAGAACTCTTTTCTGTTTTTCTTTGCATCCTTTGCCAAGGATTTTTCATAGTCTGCCTTTGCCTGCCTAATCTCCTTTGTGACTTGGTTACAGACCAACTTATATCTATCATAGGCTTCCATGTCACCCATTAATTTGTATGTATCCCATGCATTTTTCTTCTCTGCCACATATCTCATTAGTTCATCTGACAACCATTTAGGCCTAAACCTTGAACAATATTTCTTAGTTGGTATGTAAAGCCTGGTAGCCTCCAAGATTAGTTCCTTGAATGCTTCCCATTTTGAGTTTGCTGTTGGTAACATCATCACTTGGTCCCACTGTATAGAATTTAAATACTGTCTCAGACCATCATAGTCACCTTTACGAAAACAAAAACCCTTCCCTTTACCTCTGATGGTAGTTACCTCCTTGAGTAAATCCCACTTCAACACACTGTGATCACTGCCACCTAGTGGTTCATTTATCTGCAGGTTCTTAATGCATGAGGAATCACTACTGATAATCAGATCAAGAGTATTGCTCCCTCTCGTTGCCTCACGAACATGCTGATGTAGAAAACAATCATCCAATAAATCCACAAAAGCCTTGCTAGTGTGCGAGTGACCAACCCACAAATTCCAGTCAATATCTGGGAAATTAAAGTCCCCCATTATAAGACTCTCTGATTTACTGGTCCACTCTATTTCCCTGTACAATATCTTATTATACTCATCAGAGTCATTAGGCCTATAGCACACTCCTACTCTCAATTTTGATTTCCCTATGCTTATGTCACACCAAACTGACTCGACGCTGCCCTGTCCATCGATGTCGACTGGCTTCACTTCCTTGGACTTTATGTGTTTCTTAATTAATAGCATAACCCCTCCTCCCCTCCTGTCCTGTCTATCCTTTCTATACACATTGTATTCCCCAAATTCCAGTTCCGCATTACTTATATCTGTGTGACACCACGTCTCTGATATCCCAACAATATCTGCCTTTGATGTTTTGAGCAATACCTCAAATTCATCAAATTTATTTACCAAACTCCTAGCATTGGTGTACACGCAGGTATACATGCACCTGTTTCTATTCTTAGCTACCCTAACACAACCCATGTGTTTACTTGTACCGCAATGACTACCAGCAGTCTCTGAAATATCCTGCATCCTGTTTTTCAGACTTCTGCTCATTTCAATAGAAGCAGTGCAAGAATCACTTCCACCTCTGCCACTGGCTACTGTTAATCTATTAGTCCTTGTATCCCCCCCAACTAGCAGTTTTCCGACCCACCTAACACTGCCTCGACAGCATCAGCAAAAATTCTTGCACCCTTTCTATTTAAGTGTATCCCATCCCTGTAGAAGCAATCTCTCCTGTTAACAAGTACAGTCCAGGCTGAAAAAAATTCTACCCCTTGAGCCTTGCACAATCCCTCCAGGGCCGAATTGATCGACAAGGCTCTCATCATATACTCCCTCCTATCGTGTCTGGGCAGAATTGCAGACACTTTCAAGTTCAACCCTAATTCACGGCTTTTTTTCAACAGTGACCTGTACTTGCTAAGTTGTTAATGCCTTAGTTGTTAATGCTCCTAAAAACCAAATAACAAACAAGCAGGTGTATCAGACTTTGTCTAAGTTTTCAGATGATACAAAGGTTGGCTGGTAGATTATTGACAGTAATTAAGGTAAGCTACTGCAAGATCTAAAACAATTAGGCAAGTGTGCTGAGAAATGGTAGTTGAGGTTTAACATTGAAAAATGCAAGGTACTGCATATGGGTAGCAGTAATCCCAGATTTATGTACCAACTGTATGGTACTATACTCAGGATAGTGGAAAAATAAAAATACCTGGAATAATAGTGCAGTTAGATATGAAGTTTTCTGAGCAGTGCAAACAGGCTGCCTGGACAGTTCTTGACTTTGCACATTATGGCCTTATTTTGCAATGCACCATAAAACAGCAACTAATCAACCAACCAACCTGGACAGCTTGTGGGGTTTTTCAGTGATATACAAGAATTTTGCTAGCAGGAATAAGGAGGTGATTATCCCATTGCACAAGGCAATGGCAGCAGAGATGGGGAGACCCTGGTTGCACTTGACAAGCAACACTGTGTACAAGGCAACAGTTAGGCTGCATCTTGAATTGAGTAATGCATACAGGTCTAGTGGCCTCATTTTAAGAATGATATAGATTTGTTGGAATGGGTGCAGAGAAGGGCAGTGGGATTAGTGAAAAAAAAAATCTTAGAGAAAATATTCAGTTCTGCAAATTGCAGCTTTTGGAGAATGGTCACCTGCATGGTGATATGACTGAGGTATTTAAGGATTTGAATGATCAAGAAGCTGAATGCTGATGACATTCTTCCTTTTGCTGAGACTATGCACAAATTCAAATTGAGAAAGAATGGTTATAAAGTAGATGTGGGAATGAGAAGGGCTTTTTTTTTTTTTGCCTAGACTATGGGAAAGACCACAGTCCGAGGTTAAACAGTATGCTCCTGCCCCAGAACCTAATGAGGTTTTGGAACCATCAGTAAATTGGTTCTAGAAATGGGTTTATTGTTCCAGTCAGTATATCAAAATGGTAATATGGAACCATTTTGTCCAAACCCATTTGTAAAGTAGAATTAGAAGTGAATCAGAATTAGAATAACAGAGGGGTATCCTTTGTAACAAGATTGTTACAAAGGATGCCCTTTGTAACAACCTTGTGACTGCACTTCTAGGTTGTAAGCTTCCTGATTGTTCAGGCATAGCCTGTATGCTCCCATAACTGCTTCAGCCTAAATAAAGAGATGAAGTGATAGAAGATTTGTGAGAACTTCAGTAAAAACTTTTGGAATTGATCTCATAGCACCTGTTATGCTGATACTGGCCAGCCTCTGTAATTTGCAGAGATCAGCCTGGGCTGATTTTAACATGACTCTGGGCCACCATGCAACCAGTTCATAGGAGAGCATTGGCCTAATAACTGGGGTAAAAACCTAATAGATAACTTTTGTGTTCATCCTTTGAGGAAGTCCAGATAATCTTTTTGGCTTTCTTGATACAATGAAAAGACCTGGGGACAAGATGGTTCTTCTAGGTTAAACTGCTATCAAGGATGATACCTAAGTATTTAACTTCGGAAGACCAAATGAGAGTTTTCCCAAAGAAAGAAACAGACCTAAGTTCTTTGGAAATTCTCTTTTTTGAAAATGCAACAAATATGGTTTTATTAGGATTAACTAAGTTTGATTGTTTTACACCAATAGGAATAATGCTTTTGCATTGATTCAGTGGCAGTACGGTGAAATTTACCATTTATTGCAGATAAAGGAACCACTAGGTGACAGTGATCACAGTGTGCTGAAGTGGGATTTACTCAAAGAGGTAACTACCATCAGGGGTAAAGGGAAGGGTTTTTGCTTTCGTAAAGGCAACTACGGTGGTCTGAGACAGTATTTAAATTCTATACAATGGGACCAACTGATGATGTTACCAACAGCAAATTCAAAATGGCAAGCATTCAAAGAATTAATCTTGGAAGCTACTAGGCTTTACATACAAGTAAGAAATATTGTTTGAGGTTTAGGCCTAAATGGATGTCAGATGAATTAATGAGACATATGGTAGAGAAGAAAAATGCATGGGATACATATAAATTAATGGGTGACATGGAAGCTTATGATAGATATAAGCTGGTCTGTAACCAAATCACAAAGGAGATTAGGCAGGCAAAGGCAGATAATGAGAAATCCTTGGCAAAGGATGCAAAGAAAAACAACAAAGAGTTCTTTACCTATGTAAACTCTAAAAGGAAAGGGATGAACCAGATTGGTCCACTGGATATTGATGGTTCAACTATTGATGATCCTGCTCAGGTGGCTAACAAACTAAATGAGTATTTTGCATCTACATTCACCCACGAGGAGTTATTCAGGAAGGGGAATGCCAGAAGTGAGTTAAACTCTGGCAGTGAGCTAGATGATTTTGTAATAACAGAGGAAAGTGGAGGAGAAATTGTTGAAGATAAACATAAAAAAGACACCCCGGGGTGGATGTAATCTATCCAGTTATAGGAAAGGAAGAAAGCAAACCCTTAGCTATAATTATTAGAGCTTCTTTGGACTAGGGAGGTACCCATGGATTGGAGATGTGCAAATGTGACCCCAATTCACAAAGGGTGACACAAGTAATTATAGACCTGTTAGTTTAACTTCTGCTCCAGGAAAATTAATGGAGGCACTGGTTAAAGAAGCACTGCAGGATCATCTAGACAAGACTTCAGTTATGGCTCGGACACAGCATGGTTTTGTTAAGGGAGGTGGTAGATGACTTTCATCAACCGGTGAAATAGCACCACTTTGCTTATTGGAGGCTTGAAGTGGTGAAACCCATGTTTAGTCTCTAGAGCAAAGTTTCCGGCATCCCCCTTCCCCCATACTTCTCCTTCAACCCATCCACGGTACTAAGTGCTATAGGTTTTGATGTCTTTCGTGTTTGGGGTTTTCATAAAAAAAAAAAAAAAATTGATTGGATACTATGATGTGGTCACAAAGGAACTGAATGCAGGGAATAACCAGTCAGTGTTAAGCTGATTATTATTTTTTTGTATCCTTCTTAACAGGACATTAAGGTCCTTAGTCGAAATATCCTTGACCTTGAAGGCAATCTTGACACATTTTGGAAGGTCACTATCTTTGATCACCTTCAGCCTCATGCCCTTGAGTACTTTGTCATTTTGGTTAAAATTTGTTTTGAGCCAAGTACCTGTTTGTTGATTACTACACAGGTGAGGGAGCATAAATTCAAATTGAGGAAAGACAGTTGTAGAATAGATGTTTGCCTTTAGTCAGTGGGTGGTTGATTGCTGGAACAAACTTCCATCTGTCATTGTGGAAGTTAATAGTTTAAATACATTCAAGGAAGAAATGGACAAACTTTTGGAGTGAATGGATGGGTGAAATGGGAAAATTTTTTTTTTTTTTTTTTTTTTTTGTTGGCTGATGCTGTATAAGCTTGCTTTATTGCATCATATGCCTCTACTAATGCTAAAAGTACAGAATTGTACCACAAGTAAGTTGATAATTTTTATGAGTGGCAGGGGTTCTTCCTGAGGAGTACCATCTACATGCTTCAATATCTCACACTGGACAGGGCCAATTCTAAAACCTAGTCAGAGGTTTTTAGACCTCTTAGATGTTGTCAGCCTAGCAGTAAGTCAGGAAGTAAAACCCTTCTGGGATAGATCTTTTAGTGGGCACAGTGCTAGCAATGTCAGAACTGGTCCCATTTTGAGCCAATGCTGAATTTGAGTGGCTTTTTTTGTCTCTCCTTCTGAAGCTTTCAGCGTAAATTATGCTTGGCTGTTTTGGAGAAACAAGAAGTATGTGCTTTGCCAGTGCCAGGCTCTTGAAGCACCTTGGTCTTACCTGTTGTTTCCAAAAGTCCAGACTGTCCAGCAGAAGTAACCTTAGCAACCTTGGGACTATGCTCAAAGCTACTGAGTTCATCTCATTTTTCAAGTGGTGGTGTGGGACCACCCTTTCTCCCCTTCCACCATGTAGCAGTGAGGTTGCAGTTTTGTAAGGGGGCTATAAAGTTACATTCATAATATTTTAAATTATTTTTTTATTTATAACAACTGATGTTTTAATTTATGACATTCTTTTTTAATAAATTAACCTTAATAAAAAAACACTTTCAATGGTAATTACACACCTACAAAACTAGCAAAGAGAATTTGAAGTAGTGATATGGAAAGGAATACAAAATCCCAAAGAGATTAACTCCGAAAATATCTCATAGAATTTCCTTACTCCAACACTCATTATTCAGCTATTTTGAAGTCGGAATAAAATATAAAATTTCAGTTGCTTTATCCAATTAACATAAATACCAACTGCACATCTAATTTTAAACAAAAATATAATGAAAATCCATAATTTTTAAGTGATAAAATATCTACTTTCCTACTGTTGAACCTTATTATGAATTATGAGAATGTCATTTTGTCCTGTGCAAATAATTTTATAAATTGATTTTTGTTTTATAACAGGAGTTAATATTTCATTTTCCACACTAGATAAATAAATATCTGAAATTGGGGTTGTTACACCTAAATCCATAAGGAGTCCGAAAATCTATTTATAAGTCTGAAATTTTATGTACACAAGTAAGGTGAAAGAAATCAGTTTTTCATATCTTTTGGAGTTAATTTTGTATGCTGGTTTAGGGTATTCTGAAACAACATACAAAAAAAAAAAAAAAAAAAAAAAAATTAGGGTATCTTAACATCTCCATGTTTTTATTTAATTGCATTTGTATAAATGGAGACTGCATCACATTATGCTAAAATATCCTTGTGGTCCAGTTTAGTGTACTTTAATATTTGGAAGACCTTTCTGTGTTGTTGACTCTAAATGATGATATAGCTCAGAGGTTCCCAAACTTTCTTGTCACGGCACACTTACTGTCCCAGTAATTTTTTCACAGCACCCCTAGGCCAAAAGAAATACCTAGCACAGCGGTTTTCGACCTTTTAATATATACCTATATAATAATTTTCATCTTTATATAGAGGTACTAAATAAAGATCAATTATAGATCACCACAAAATTAAAATGATACGGTACAATGGATATTGTACCCTTTTATATAATGAAAATAAATATATAAATTTAAAAAAATAATAATAATTATAACTTTAAGTAACTTAAACCCAAATTACCCGGCACTCCAAGAATGTTGTTGCGGCACCCTGGTTGAAAACCACTGATATAGCCAAAGGAGAAATAATGTTTTTTATCTATGAAGAGAGGCTAGAAATAGTGGATATTTGTTATGAAATGACTGGGTGGAACAATGGCCTGGTTTGTGAATTTTAACACTTCCAAATAAAAAGGGTATTGCGATATTTCATATACCAATGTTCCATATAACAGATAAAGTTATTTTCACTTGTTTTCTTAATTAACAACTGAAATTAACAGCAAAGTATTGAGTTGTAATTCTTCACACTTCATTCCTTATACAAAAATATTTAGAAAATTTTGCTGGAGATCCTAAGAAGGTAAAAAGATTGTAGTCAGATTGTGAAAATTACAAGATCATGCCATTTGAAATGTTAATCTAAAACTGAGTACCTTCAGAAGAATTTCTGTTGCAGTTACTCCATGCTCCAGTTTAGGGATCTTTTAGATGAGTGTGTTTCCCACAACGTTTTATATGGCGGGTCCATGGAATGCAACTGGGTGCAATAGACCTGCACAAGGCAGACTACACAGGAGCAGCTGACTCACTTGGTTTCTCCTCCAGTATTTGTTGAGCTAACATCTTTTTATTCGTTTTTAAAATTAATTAATATGTTCAACATTTAAAAATTTATTAGATAAGTTAAAAACATCCAGCTATGTATGATACAAGATCAAAGGCATTTTTGTGGAGAGAAAATTTGTGCTAGCATGTTTCATTCCAGTCTTTCCATGTGTGTTTCATTCCAGTCTTTCCATGTATGAAAACTGGAATGATTTATCCACAGAAGAAAGAAAAACACTGCTTGGTCAACAAAATAGGAAGAACCACCAACAATGGTGGCTTTTGGAATTATTAACTAAATAAACACAGAGTGCAGACAGACCATACAGCTGAATTGTGTCCATTACTGATGATCAGACAAGCATGATCAGATTACTAGAAACCACTTGTGTAAGGTACTAGTCATGCTATCTGCCGCATTTTATCCTCACTACCTACACATTAGCATTAGTAGAGACATATGATGTAAGAAAACAAGCTTATATAGCATCAGCCAAAAAAAATAAATAAATAACCCTTGCCGTTTCACCCATCCATTCACTCCAAAAGTTTGTCTACTTTAGCCTTGAATTCATTTAAGCTGTCAACTTCCACAATGACAGATGGAAGCTTGTTCCAGCAATTGACCACCTGCAGGCAAAAAACAAATGTTCACACATCTATTCTACAACTGTCTTTCCTCAGTGCTGCTCATTTACTTGTACTGCAATGACTCCCAGCAGTTTTTGAAATACCCTGCATCTTGTTTTCCAGGCTGCTGCTCATTCCAATAGAATGAGTTGCTATTCTTAGCTACCCTAACACAACATAGATTGTGTTAGGGTAGCTAACACAACCTAACACAACCTATGTGTTAGGGTAGCTAAGAATAGGAACAGGTGCATGTATACTTCCATGTACACCAGTGCTAGGAGTTTGGTTGTTATTGTTGTTATTTGGTTTTTAGGAGCATTAGCAACTAAGACCATATTACTCCGGGGTATGCGGTGGTCATTCTCTGACCTTTCCGCATCCTCCGTATTTAGTGGTGGGCATGGGCTCGAACCCTGGTCTAATCAAGAAGCCTGTGCTACGCACTGCTGCTCCTGCCCACCTGGCTACGGAGGCACCAAGGAGTTTGGAAAATAAATTTGATGAATTTGAGGTATTGCTCAGAACAACAAAGGCAGATATCAGAGACATGGCGTCAAACAGATATAAGGAATGCAGAACTGGAATTTGGGGAGTACAATGTGTACAGGAAGGATAAAGAAATACATAAAAATCCAAAGAAGTGAAGCCAGTTGACATCTCTGGACAGCGCAGTGTCACGTCAGTTTGGTGTGACATAAGCATTGGGAGATCAAAATTAGGATTAGGAGCATGTTATAGGCCTAATGACTCTGATGAGTATAATAAGAAACTCTACGGGGAAATAGAGTGGGGCAGAAAATCAGAGAGTCTTATAATGGGAGATTTTAATTTCCCAGATATTGACTGGAATTTGTGCATTGGTCACTCGCACACTAGTAAGGCTTTTGTGGATTTCTTGGATGATTGTTTTCTACATTATTATTATTAGCTACATGGTGCAAGGAAGCCTGAGGCTTATGCTGCACCAGCCAAAAAAAAAAAAAAAATTCCCGAGTTACACTGAGAGAGAGAGAGAGAGAGAGAGAGAGAGAGAGAGAGAGAGAGAGAGAGAGAACTAGAAGGGAATCACCAAGAAAGAGAAGTATGGTGATATCCAGCTCAGGACTCTGGGTATGACGAGCCCATACTCACCAGATGTGAGCCCCGGGGTCAACAGCATATTTGGGAGGCAAATAGAGGTAGCAATACTCTTGATCTGATTATCAGTAGTGATTCTTCATGCATTAAGAATCTGCAGATAAAGGAACCACTAGGTGGCCGTGATCACAGTGGGCTGAAGTGGGATTTCCTCAAAGACGTAACTACCATCAGGTGTAAAGGGAAGGGTTTTTGCTTTCGTAAAGGAAACTACGGTGGTCTGAAACAGTATTTAAATTCCATATGGTGGGATCAACTGATGATGTTACCAAAAGCAAATTCAAAATGGGAAGCATTCAAAGAATTTATCTTGGAAGCTACTAGGCTTTACATACCAACTAAGAAATATTGTTCAAGGTTTAAGCCTAAATGGATGTCAGATGAACTATTGAGACATGGCAGAGAAGAAAAATGCATGGGATACATATAAATTAATGGGTGACATGGAAGCCTACGATAGATATAAGCTGGTCTGTAACCAAGTCACAAAGTAGATTAGGCAGGCAAAGGCAGATTATGAGAAGCCCTTAGCAAAGGATGCAAAGAAAAACAACAAAGAGTTCTTTACCTATGTAAACTCTAGAAGGAAAGGGATGAATCAGATTGGTCCACTGGATATTGATGGTTCAACTGTTGATGATCCTGCTCAGGTGGCTAACAAACTAAATGAGAATTTTGCATCTACATTCACCCATGAGGTGAATGTAGATGCAAAATACTCATTCAGGGAGGGGAATACCAGAGGTGAGTTAAACTCTGGCAGTGAGCTAGAAGATTTTGTAATAAATGAGAGAAAAGTGGAGGAGAAATTGTTGAAGATAAACATAAAAAAGGTACCCGGGGTGGACAGGATCTATCCAGTTATATTAAAGAAGGCAGCAAAGGAAGTAAGCTAACCTTTACCCATAATTATGAGAGCTTCTTTGGACTCAGGGGAGGTACCCATGGACTGGAGATGTGCAAATGTGGCCCCAATTCACAAATGAGGATAAAAGGGTGACACAAGTAATTATAGACCTGTTAGTTTAACTTCTGTTCGAGGAAAATTAATGGAGGCACTAGTTAAAGAAGCACTGCAGGATCATTTAGACAAAACTTCAGCTATAGCTCAGACATGGTTTGTTAAGGGAAGGTCTTGCATGACCAATTTGATTGGATACTATGATGTGGTCACAAAGGAATTGGATGCAGGGAATAACTTTGATATTGGGTGCCTCCGTAGCCAGGTGGGTAGGAGCAGTAGTGCGTAGCACACGCTTCTTGATTAGCCCGGGGTTCGAGCCTGTGACCACCAAATACAGAGGATGTGGAAAGGTAAGGGAATTATTATTATTATTATTAGCCATATGGTGCAAGAAAGCCTGAGGCTTATGCTGCACCAGCCAAAAAAAAAAAAACAAAAAAAAATTCCTATTACCCCGAGAGAGAGAGAGAAAGAGAGAGAGAGAGAGAGAGAATCACCAAGAAATGGAAGAATGATGATATCCAGCTCAGGACCCTGGGTGTGCCAAGCCCATACTCACCAGATGTGAGTCCCTGGGAATGACCAACGTATATAGGGGCAATATGGCCTTAGTTGCTAATGCTTGTAAATAACAAACAAACAACACAGACATAACTTTGATATCATATATTTGGATCTTAGAAAGGCTTTTGATATTGTTGCACATGGAAGACTGTTTCACAAATTGGAGCAGTGTGGTATTGGAGGCAAATTGCTGCTATGAATAAAGGGATGGTTGAGTGGGAGAAGACAGAGAGTGGTAATCAATGGGCACTGCTCATCGTGGACTAATGTTATTAGTGGAGTCCCTCGGGGTTCAGTGTTCGGTCCATTGTTGTTTTCTGTATTTATAAATGATATTGATGATGGTATATCAAGCTTAATGTCCAAGTTTGCAGATGATACGAAAGTTGGCAGGGTTGTCAAGGACACTAATGACAGTACACTGCTGCAACAGGATCTAGATTAGTTGAGCAGATGTGCTGAGAGCTGGCAAATGAAGTTTAACATTTACAAATAAAAAGTGCTACATATGGGAAGCAGTAACTCCAGAGTGACGTATCAACTCTGTGTTACTACACTGACATTGGTAGAGAACAGAAATGAGCAGGCAATAATTGTGCAGGCAGATATGTAGTTTTCTGAGCAGTGTAGATGGTCTGCAAGAGTAGCTCATGGTGTCTTGTCAATGATATACAGGAATTTTTCTAGCAGGGATAAGGAGGTGATTATCCCCTTGTATAAGGCAATGGTCAGGCCACACCTTGAGTACTGTATACAGGTCTGGAGGCCTCATTTTAAGAAGGATGTAGAGCTGTTGGCGCAAGTACAGAGAAAGGCAACAAGATTAGTGAATGGAACAAAGGGCTGCTCTTACAAAGAAAGGCTTTAATTTTGCAAATTACAGTGTATGGAGACTAAGCACCTGTGATGCGATCTGATTGAGGTGTATTAAGTCTTGAATGGTTTGAGCGTGCTCAATGCTAATGGGATTCTTCCTCTTACTCAGAATAATCACCTGAGAGGGCATAAATTCAAATTGAGGAAAGACAGACGTAGGACAGATGTGCAGAAGTTTGCCTTTAGCCAGCGGGTAGTTGGTTGGTGGAAAAGACTTCCATCCCTCATTGTGGAAGTTGATAGCATAAATAAATTTAAGACTGAGCTGGACAGGTATTTAGACCAAATAGAGGGGTGAAATGGGAGCGGTTTTTTTTTTTGGCTAATGCTGCATAAGCTTGCTTTCTTGCATTATATGCCTCTACTAATGCACCTCATTAAGATCACCTCACAGGTGCCTAGTCTCCAGACACTCCAATTTTCAGAACTTAAGCCTTTCTTGGTAACAGCAACCCGTTGTTCCAATGAATCTTTCTCCGCAAGTGACACTTTCAGTTAAAAACTATACAATATTCAGTCATGACAGGATCTCTCCACATGGTGGTGTAGCTATACTGATTGACAGTAAAATCTCTTCCAGACCTATTCTCCTACAAACCACTTTAGAAATTGTTGCAGTGCGCCTTGCTCTTGGTACAGTGCTTACACTTGTATCCATACATATCTCACCAAATCAGAACTGCTTGATAACTGAACTAAATGACCTTATCCTACAACTACCCTCTCCTTTCTGCCTGTTGGGTGATTTTAATGCGCATCACCTGTTATGGGGATCTTTGCAGACAGACAGCCGGGGATGCACGATAGAGGCTTTTCTTGTACGAATAATCTCACTCTGCTTAACACAGGCTCCCACACCTATGTCCATTTTCCAACAGGCTCAACCTCTGCTATAGACCTGTCGATATGCTCACCCACATTATTTCCAGACTTCGATTGGAGAGTCTCAGAGAACCCATTAAATAGTGATCATTTTCCTATAATCTGTAAGCTCTGCACAAGGAGAAACTTACCAATAACCTCATTCTGAGGGAAATAGACCATAATCTGCACGCAATCCAGTGTCAATCGACCATATTTAGCAGTTAGGGGCTTGAACCCTGTTCTACTCAAAAAGCATGTACTACTGCACTCCCACTCCTGACCACTTGGCTACGGAGGCCATTTGCAATGGAGGCCTTTTTTGCAAGTATTAAACAGCAAAAATAATATTCCAAAATATGGATACTCTTTCCTTAAAAGGTATGTACAATTATGCATAAACAAACTTGTTTTAATGCACAGCCTATACATCGGGCTGCGTGACTATTACGGCAGCAAAAATAAATCTCAGAAATCTTTGTATTGTGTGCGAGAAATTAACCGACTTTATATTTTCCATTAAACAGTCCTTAAGAAGAATAATTAATTGTTTTAAAATCATTTCAGAGTACATTCTTCTCTGAAGCATTTTATTGTTATTCTCTCTCTCTCTCTCTCTCTCTCTCTCTCTCTCTCTCTCTCTCTCTCTCTCTCTCTCTCAAATTGAGAACATACGAGGGGTATCAAAGGGTTCGTACCCTGAACTAGATAAATCATCAGTAGGAAGATGCATTTTTAATATAAGTTTTCTACATATTCAATAACACGTGAAATTTCATTCCCATAGGTGATCGTACACCAGAGGTGGAACCTGTAATCTGAGGAAGGATGCTGTGACAAAGTGGAGTATCGAGCAGTGATCAAGTTCCTGGATTTGCAGTGCAAGAAAGCTCAGGAAATTTATGAAGAAACGAAAGCTGTATATGGGCAGGATTGTTCATCCTATGACACCATAAAAAAGTGGAAACAGGAGTTCCAGTGCGGTTGTACAAGTGTCTTTGACGAGCCAAGAGAAGGAAGGCCATCAACATCCACAGACAGTGAGATGGTTGCAAAGGTTGAACAGCTGGTGCTGAGTAACAGAATGCGTGACAATTCAATTCATCATAAATGCAGTGTGAATTAGTTATGGGTCTGCCCACAGCAATTTACATGACCAGCTGCACATGTCTAAGGTCTCCACACAATGGGTTCCAATATTTCTGACGCCTTTGCAGAAGCAATGTCGAATGCAATGTTCTTGCAAACTGTTGGATTTGTGTAATGCAGATGTTGAGAACTTTATTGATCAGTTGGTGACAAATGATAAATGCTGGGCATACCAGTATGATCCTGAGACTAAATATATGTCAAAGCAGTGGAAGCACATCTCCTCCCCACCTCTCAAAAAAGACAAAGACCACTTCATCTGTGAAGAAGGTGATGTTCTCCATGTTTTGGGACAGATTAGGGGTTATCCTGACAGATTACCTAACTCGTGATTCCACACTTACTGGAGAATACTACAGAAATCTTTTGAAAAAGTTATGCGATGCTTTGAAGGTGAAAAGGCGTGTTAACCAAAGGTGTCCATCTTCTATCAGACAATGCACTGGCCCACACAGCCATTGCCACCACCACCACCAACTTTGTTGTCCAGTGCAGCACCCACACTATTCCTCTTTTTGAACTACTGCAGCACCCACACTATTCCTCTGACCTAGCACCGTCAGACTGACTTCTTGTTTCGAGAAATTAAGAAACCATTGCCTGGACGCCGCTTTGATTCATCTCAGAAATTCTTCAATGAAGTGGAATTGTGGTTTTAGGCAAAAAGTGCAGACTTTAATGCCTTGATCATAATCAAGGCATTAAAAAACTGATCAATAGATGGGAGAAATGTGTTACTTTACATGGAAAATACATAGAAAAGGATTAAAGTTCCTGTGAGTTTCACCTTTCTAGGGCTATTATTTCTAGGTTAGGGTACGAACCTTTTGATACCCCCTCGTACATGTAGTGACTTAAAGATATACAGTACTATCTGCATTAGGAAATCATGTTTTGTATTGTTCAGTATATATACATATATTGCAGTTGTATCTTGAATAATCTGCACCAAGATGCACATAAAATCCTATATTCTAGGTTGGGGAATGGTAGTGACTTAGAAATACATTGCACTTTGAATAATCAGATATTAAATTAACGAAGGTATACTGTATTAAGAATGGTGTTGCTGAGTTGGATCATTACATTAGTTGCAACATCAAGCCTATTCCTATATTTTGTTTTTGTTGATGCAATTATGCTTCAACAAAATGAAAATCCCATTTTACATAGCTACATTTTAGCAAAAGGAAGATGAACACAAAAAGCCTTTTGTACTCTTGAATTAAACTGCTTCAAAAATCATTTAGTGAAAATTTGTTGAAAAGTTTTGTTTCAGTTGAGAGGCATACCAGTCATTCCCATAATCCTGCAATAATAATGCAACTGGTTTGGTTTGACTGTAAGTGTAAATGGATTTTGAATGTGGGCATTATCATTAGATGGAGGTAAATATTTTAATAGAGTAGAGGTAAAGTCCCTTAATTGCTGTACAATGGCACTGCAATCAAAAAATTAGAGACTAGAAAAAACAATTGAAGTTTTCTTTTAACATACAATGACCAAAACTGCAATTTCATTAATAATGATGAAAATAGCCATATTCTTTCCTTGAACTGACAGATTCATGTCATTTAATTTATAAAATTCTGCAAGGCACACAAGTCAACAATCAAACAATCAGACAGTCAAAATGTAGACTCCATGAAAATCAACAGTTCCCAACATAACTCAAAAAGTCTTAGTAGAACTTGACCTCATGAACACCACTCACTTCTGTATGCAGAAGAAGTGTGTGTGTGTGTGTGTGTGTGTGTGTGTGTGTGTGTGTGTGTGTGTGTGTGTGTGTGTGTGTGTGTGTGTGTTGATAATTCATACAGCCTTGGTCTAACACAGTTTACAGAGATGTAAGCAGATTTTTTTTTTAAGTGCTAATGCACATCTGTGTAACATGCAATGTCTTCTGATACTTTCTGGTAAAATACTTTTGATCTACATTAGAGCCACAATGATTTTTGCAATCACTGTGGTGGAACCAGCACTATATATGTCAACGCATTATTCCCACTGAATTGCACATGCTTTTGCCTAAAACTGTTGATGCCACTGAATATTTTTTCACCAGCAGTGTTACTTTGCAACGATTCACATAAGAGCAAGTCCTCTTGAACAGACTTGTCGAATCTATAAAGGCCAAACACAGGGAACACAGATTAAACTCTTTTGCATTGAATAAGATATTAATATATGTAGCCAAATTGTAGATGTATTTATTTTACTGCAAGTACTAGCTAAATCAATCAAGACTTTGGTATTCTGAAAGTCCTTACTGGTAAAACAAACCAGATCAATATGTATTTGTAACTACTGAATACAAACTTGAAATTCACAATTTATATAAATGACTGTTTAAAACAGCACTTCAAAAATCAGGATATTCAATTCAATGAAGACCATAAGGATGAAAAAAATACAAGTAAATTTAACTAAATGCAGCAAAGCTGAAAATAACACCTTAATAGTAAAAAGCCTCTGGTAATAAGATTTATTTTTAATTATCCACCTTATATTAAATTACGGAATCATTTATAAGGGCATTATAAAAACTTTAAAGGACAAAAGTAAGAACCGAGAGAGGAAATCTACCTTTCTTTTTTATTCTATATATTCATTACTAACCCTTTACTTACTTCAACAACCGCTTGGTCACTGGTGGCACCGCTCCTGCCTCCACGTGGTGGGGCCGGTAACCTGGGGCATAAGACAACTCCCGAGGCTAAAATGAGCAGAGATGGAAACAAGTGATTTTCCATGCTTGAGAGCCGAAGAGCTCTCAAGCAAATGACATTCACGACACTGACCATGACTTCTTTCTCTCGAAGAGAATGAAGAAAGACATTGGCAGACAGGAATTACCAGCATTCCTGATAATACATTCTCTGTCAACACAACCTGTGGGCAAGCTCTCCCCCTTTATCATTTAGAGATGCCTCGAACATGCCGCAGGTTCACCAAAATGGTGAAACGTCTCCAATCTGGAGATTTATTAATAGAGACCACCAGTTCTCGACACTCTGAACTATTATTAAGTCTGACATCCTTGAGTGGAATCCCAGTTAAAATCACACCACATACCACCCTCAATTCTTCAAAGGGAGTGATCACTGAATGGGGTCTATTGAACGTTCCTGAAGATGAAATAGCCCAGGAACTTAAACAACAAAAAGTCACTCAGGCAAAGAGGATCATGATCCGAAAAGATGGCAGTTTAGTTCCTACCCGGAGTATAATTTTAACTTTCATTTTACTTCATTTACTTTCATTTTTCATTTTCACCAAACTTACCAGCTTCAGTCAAGGCAGGATATTTAAACCGTTGCATTTGGCCATATTATTTTATTATTATTATTATTATTATTATTATTAGCCACACAGTACAAGGAAGCCCAAGGCTTATGCTGCACCAGCCGAAAAAAAAAAAAAATTCCCGAGTTACCCTGAGAGAGAGAGAGAGAGAGAGAGAGAGAGAGAGAGAGAGAGAGAGAGAAGTAGAAAGGAATCACCAAGAAAGAGAAGAATGATGATATCCAGCTCAAGACCCTGGGTTTGCCAAGCCCATACTCACCAGATGTGAGCCCGAACCCCCTAAGATGTTTTAAATGCCAGAAATTTGACCATTCTCAGACAGCATTCCATGGAGACGCAACATTTACAAACTGTGGGTGCAAAACTCACACACAAACAGAATGTAAGGCACCAACCCCACAGTGCCCAAATTGCAAGGGCAGCCATCCGGCATACTCCAAAGACTGCGACCTCTGGAAGTTGGGGAAAAAGATATAAAAGTATAAAGTTGAAAATAAAGTTTCCTACCAAGAGGCAAGAAAACAAGTAAGATTAAATAATCCAAAATGCACTTATGTCTCTGCTACTTATAGTCACCAGTCAGTAGCATGTCAGACAGAAGTGTCCATCCCTCCAGATACATCGATCTCAGACTGGGCTCGATCAGTCCTCTTGGTCCAACATCCATCAAAGGCAGTCGATCAATGCAGTAATACGCCACTGACAGTTCCATCCCAGAGCCTTCCCCATTGTCAAGCAGCGGAAAATTTGCAAAAATTAGATCCAGTTGAGGTGAAGCAATCTCTCACCTCAAGCATGGACACTGATAATACCACCAACTCAGAAGATCTGCTTGAAATACATGCAGATGATGATATGGAAGAAGGCAATGACTCAAGACGCCCAAATTTTTCAAGAAAAGAAAAATCAAAAACGACAGATATAAACAAGCCACTCACAAAAAGCAAACAGACTCCTTCCGCTCACAAAACCAAATAATGGAACAAATCGTACAATGGAATTGCAGAGGTTTTAGCAGCAATATTGATGATATCTATGAACTAATTAACCGTTACAATCCTGCTGCCATATACCTGCAAGAGACAAATCTAACAACAAAAATATCCGTTTCAGTCAAAAATTATACTATCTTCAGAAAAGATCGATCTGAAACTAATAGCCCCCACGGAGGAGTAGCTATACTAGTGGAATCACAAGTCCCCTCCAGGCACATTCCATTGCAAATATCATTAGAAGCTGTTACTACCCGTATAATAATCGGTATCACAGTGGCACTAGCCTCAGTTTATCATCCACCGAATCAATCATGTACAATTCAGCAACTGTTAAATCTAATTTCTCAGTTACCACCTCCTATTTGTTTACTAGGAGATTTTAATGGGCATCATCCATTATGGGGATCTCTGGTCTCAGATGGATGTGGTGAACTCATTGAAATGTTACTTGACCGAGAAAATTTAACACTATTGAATAATGGCTTACCGACATATATCCATTTTCCTACTGAGTCAACCAGTGAAAGAGATCTCTCAATTTGCTCTCCGATCCTCTTCCCAACTATAGAGTGGGCAGTACACGACAATCCTCTAAATAGTGAACACTATCCTCTGATCTGTAGTATTCAAACCACCCATTCCAAACAAACTGAAACAAAGACAAAATGGAAATTTTCCAAAGCAAACTGGACGAAATTTACCAGTCATGTATCTTTTGATGATGACACCATAGTCTTCTGCTATTGACACTGTCACCGATCATATCACAATGCAGATACTAACAGCTGCAAAAGCCGCCATCCCACAGTCTCAAATAAGAAACCATCGGCATACCAATCACTGGTGGAATGGTGATTGTAATAAAGCGAAGAGAGAAAAAAACAAAGCATGGAACACTTTCCACAAACATCCCACCGCTGCCAACCTTATTAACTTCAAGAGACTGAGAGCCAAAGCTCATTATATCCGGCGGAAGGCGAAAAAAGACTCGTGTATAAAATTTGCCTCCTCAATCAACAAAGACACTGATACCCAAATAATCTGGGAAAAAATAAACAAACTAAATGGTAAATATCATAAGTTGCCTTCTCCTATTATTAATTGGAATGGGAAGGAGATCTCTTCTGCTGATGAAATTGCCAATGCCCTAGGAACGGTGTTCTGTGAATTGTCTGCCTCAACTGCATATCAACCATCTTTTCAAAAAATCAAAGCTGAAGCTGAGAAAAGGAAACTAAACTTCAAAACTACATGTCCTTTTACCTATAACCAACCACTCACAATATCTGAACTGAAAGAATTTATATATACCTCAAGAAACAACTCTCCTGGCCCTGATGGAATCTACAATATAATGATTCAACACCTAAATCAGAAATCACTAATTTCATTGCTAAACTTTTACAATAGAATATTCTCAGAACATATATTCCCTACTTCCTGGCAACATTCTTGTGTAATAGCCATACCTAAACCTGGAAAAGACCATTCTATTCCTAACAACTATAGACCAATTTCTCTAACCAGCTGCCTGAGTAAGACTTTGGAGAAAAAGACTGGTTATCAGTGGGCATTGCTCTTCTTAGACTAATGTTATTAGTGGAGTCCTTCAGGGTTCAGTAGTGGGCTTGTTGTTTTTAGTATTAAGAATGTTAAGTATTAATGATAATGATGAAGCCTATCAAGCTTAAAATATAAGTTTTCAGATGATACAAATGTTTTCAGGGTGCTTAATAATGGAAGTTCTGATTTCTATTTTGTTTCTATTTCTGTTTTGCTTTTGCTACTGCAACCAGATTTGGAAAAATTAGTAAGATCGGCTGTGAAATGGCAATTCAAATTGAACATTTGCAATTACAAGGTAATGGATTAATGGGGATAGCCGAAACACCAGAATGTCTGCCAGGGGCAAAGGTTGATGATGTTGCAGATTGGATATCATCTTTTAAGTGCACAAAAGGTGATATTGTTGTACATGTTGGCACTAATGATATTAAGAACAGGAGACTGGCAGAATTACTTAAGAAGTACAGGTCAACGTTGAAATAAAGCCATGAGTTAGGGTTGAATTTGAAAGTGTCTGCAAATCTGCCCAGACACGATAGGAGGGAGTATATGACGAGAGCCTAGTCGATCAATTCGGCCCTGGAAAGATTGTGCAAGGCGCAAGTGGTAGAATTTTTTTCAGCCTGGTCTGTACTTGTTAACAGGAGAAACTGCTTCTACAGGGATGGGATACACTTAAATAGAAAGGGTGCAAGAATATTTGCTGATGCTATTGAGGCAGTGTTAGGTGGGTCGGAAAACTGCTATCTTGGGGGAGGATACACTGATTAATAGATGAACAGTAGCTGCTGGCAGAGGTGAAAGTGATTCTTGCACTGCTTCTATTGGAATGAGCAGCAGCCTGTTAAACAAGGTGCAGGGGATTCCAGAGACTGCTGGGAATCATTGCAGAACAAGTAAATACATGGGCTGTGTTAAGGTAGCTAAGAATAGGAACAGGGTGCATGTATACTTGCGTGAAAACCAGTGATAGGAGTTTGTTAAATAAATTTGATCAATTTGAGGTGTTAGTCAAAACATCAAAGGCAGATACAAAGGGTACTAGGAAAGTTTTGCAATATGACACAACAATGAATCACAGGAAGCTGCTTGTTGCTGCATGTTGAGACATGTTCATACGTGCATAGTAGCCGCCGCGCCAAGTCGATGGGCTCAGTTATTCATTAGTAGTGAGAGTGTAAAGTGCTTGCGATGGCATCGTGGTCACGAAATGAGATAAGGACAGTTTTGCGGTATAATTTCGTGCGTGGTTTAACCATAGACCAGTGCTTAGAAGAAATGACTCTTGCACTAGATGATGATTGTCCACATCGTACAACGATATTCAGGTGGTATAGAGAATTCCTAAGGGGAAATTTCACTCTGGAGGATTCTGAGAGGCCGGGAAGGCCACGAACGTCAGTTACGGAGGAAAACGTTACTGCTGTGAGGAAAATGCTTGACGAAAACAGGCGAGTGACCTACCAACAGATAGAGGATACTTTGGGCCTAAATGCACCAGCAATTCGTTCGATTCTGCAAGATCATTTGCACGTGAAGAAACTTTGTTCTCTCTGGGTGCCGCATCAACTGACTGAAGAGCAGATGACATGATGTGTGACTTGGTGCCGGGAGATGTTAAAAAAGTTTGATAAGGGACAATCTCGGTATGTGAACAACATCGTGACAGGTGACGAGACTTGGCTGTACTATTACGATCTGCCGACCAAGGCTCAAAACAAAGTTTGGGTCTTTGATGATGACGACACACCTGTAATTGTCAGAAAATCCCGATCTGTAAAGAAGAAAATGATAGCTGTATTTTTCAAATCGAGTGGAATTATGGAACGTGTCGTTTTGGACACGCAGAAGACAGTCACATCTAAGTGGTATACTGAACAATGCCTGCCTAAAGAACCTGCGGCCAAAGTCAAGAATGGACACCTGGTACCTCCATCACGATAATGCTCCAGCTCACCGTGCCAAAGCCTGCACCGAATATTTGACCACAACAGGACTGAAACTTCTCGAGCACCCTCCCTACAGTCCAGACCTTGCTCCCTGCGACTTTGCACTGTTCCCGCATGTGAAAATGAAGCTAAAAGGGAGGTGGTTTTCCAGTGATGAGGACCTTCTACGGGCTTGGGACAACGAGTGTGCTTTACTCCCTAGTGAAACTTGGCAGAACTGGTTTAAAGATTGGTTTCGGAGGATGGAGAGGTGTATTGAATGTAGAGGAAATTACTTTGAAAAAATTAAATAAACAAAGCTGTATTGCAAAACTTTCCTAGTACCCTTTGTATTGTTGGGATATCAGAGACGTGGTGTCACACAGATATAAGGAATGCAGAACTGGAATTTGGGGAGTACAATGAGTACAGGAAGGCAGGATAGGACGGGAGGAGGGTTATGCGATTAGTTAAGAAATACATAAAATCAAAGGAAGTACTGCCAGTCGACATGGCTGGACAGTGTAGTGTCGAGTCAATTTGGTGTGACCTAAGCACTTTGAAACCAAAATTGAGAGTAGGAGTTAGGCCTAATGATTCTGATGAGTATAATAAACAGCTGTACAGAGAAATAGAATGGGCCAGTAAATCACAGTGCCTTATAATTGGGGATTATAATTTCCCAGATATTGAGTGGAATTTGTGGGTTGGTCACTCACACATTAGCAAGGCTTTTTGGATTATTATTATTATTATTCATATGATGCAAGGAAGCCTGAGGCTTATGCTGCACCAGGAAAAAAAAAGAAAGTTCCCGAGTAACCCTGAGAGAGAGAGAGAGAGAGAGAGAGAGAGAGAGAGAGAGAGAGAGAGAGAGAGAGAGAGAAGTAGAAGGGAATCACCAAGAAAGAGAAGAATGATGATATCCAGCTCAGGACCCTAGGTGTGCCAAGCCCATACTCACCAGATGTGAGCCCCCGGGGCTAAAAAGCAAAACACGCCCGAACAGGGATTCGAACCCTGGACCGTTAGGTTAAAAGCCTAACGCTCTACCGACTGTGCTATCCGGGCAACTAATTAATTGGATGATTGTTTTCTACAGCAACTAGAGGGAGTAATACTCTTTATCTGATTATCAGTTGTGATTCTTCATGCATTAAGAATCTGCAGATAAAGGAACCACTAGACAGCAGTGATCAGAGGTGCTGAAGAGGGATTTACTCAAAGAGGTAACTACCATCAGGGGTAAAGGGAAGAGTTTTTCCTTTCATAAAGGTGACTACAGAGCTCTGAGACAGTATTTAAATTCTATATGGTGAGACCAATTTATGTTACCAACAGCAAATTCAAAATGGAAAGCATTCAAAGAATTAATCTTGGAAGCTACTAGGCTTTTCATACCAACTGAGAAATATTGTTAGCATTAGCATTAGCATTCATAGAATCATCTGATGCGAGAAAGAAAGCTTATGCAGCATCAGCCAAAAAAAAAAAAAAAAACCATTCCATTTCACCCCTCCGTTCGTTCCAAGTACCTGTCCAGCTCATCCTTAAATTTATTTAGGCTATCAACTTCCACAACAAAGGATGGAAGTCTGTTCCACCAACCAACCAACCACCCACTGGCTAAAGGCAAACTTCCATACATCTATCCTACATCTGTCTTTCCTCAATTTGAATATATGCCGTCTCAAGTGATTATTCTGGGCAAGAGGAAAAATTCCATCAGCATTGAGCATGCTCAAACCATTTAAGGTTTTATACACCTCAATCAGATCACCTCGCACGTGCCTAGTCTCCAGACACTGTAATTTGCAAAATTTAAGCCTTTCTTCATAAGAGCAACCCTTTCTTCCATTCACTAATCTTGTTGCCCTTCCCTGTACTGTTCCAGCTCAACATCCTTCTTAAAATAAGGCCTCCAGACCTGTATACAGTACTCAAGGTGTGGCCTGACTATTGCCTTATATAATGGGATAATCACCTCCTTATCTCTGCTAGAAAGATTCCTGTATATCATTGACAGAACACTATGAGCTACTCTTGCAGACCATCTGCACTTCTCAGAAAACTTTATATCTGCCTGCACAATTACCACCAGGTCCTTTTCGTTCTTTACCACTGTCAGTGTAGTACCACAGAGTTGATATGACACTCTGGGGTTGCTGCTTACCATATGTAGTACTTTACATTTGTCAATGTTAAACTTCATTTGCCACCTCTCAGCCCATCTGATCAACGTTTCTAGATCCTGTTGCAGCAGCGTACTCTCATTATTGTCCTTAACAACCCTGCCAACCTTCGTATCATCTGCAAACTTGGACATTAAGCTTGGTATACCCTCATCAATATCATTTATAAATACAGAAGACAACAATGGACCCAATACTGAAACCTGAGGGACTCCACTAATAACATTAGTCCCCGATGAGCAGTGTCCATTGATTATCACTCTCTGTCTTCTCCCACTCAACCATCTCTTTATCCATAGCAGCAATTTGCCTCCAATGCCACATTGCTCCAATTTTTGCAGCAGTCTTCCATGTCTAACAGTATCAAAAGCCTTTCTAAGATCCAGATATATGATATCAAAGGTATTCCCTGCATCCAGTTCCTTTGTGACCACATCATAGTAGCCAATCAAATTGGTCAGGCAAGACTTTCCCTTAACAAAACCATGCTGTGTCCGAGCCATAACTGAAGTCTTGTCTAGATGATCCTGAAGTGCTGCTTTAACCAGTGCCTCCATTAATTTTCCTGGAACAGAAGTTAAACTAATAGGTCTATATTTACTTGTGGTGCCATTCGATCCTCCTTTGTGAATTGGGTCACATTTGCACATCTCCAGTCCGTGGGTACATCCCCTGAGTCCAAAGAAACTCTCATAGTAATGGCTAAGAGTTTGCTTACTTCCTTTGCTGCATCCTTTAATATAACTGGAGAGATTCCATCCACCCCGGGTGCCTTTTTTTATGTTTATCTTCAACAATTTCTCCTCCACTTTCTTCTCAGTTATTACAAAATCATCCAGCTCACTGCCAGAGTTTAACTCACCTCTGGCATTCCTCTCCCTGAATAACTCCTCATGGGTGAATGTAGATGCAAAATACTCATTTAATTTGTTAGCCACCGGAGCAGGATCATCAACAGTTGAACCATCAATATCCAGTGGACCAATCTGATTCATCTCTTTCCTTCTAGAGTTTACATAGGTAAAGAACTCTTTGTTTTTTTTCTTTGCATCTTTTGCAAGGATTTCTCATAATCTGCCTTTGCCTGCCTAATCTCCTTTGTGACTTGGTTACAGACCAGCTTATATCTATCATAGGCTTCCATGTTACCCATTAATTTATATGTATCCTATGCATTTTTCTTCTCTGCCACATGTCTCATTAGTTCATCTCATTTAGACCTAAACCTTGAACAATATTTCTTAGTTGGCATGTAAAGCCTAGTAGCTTCCAAGATAAATTCTTTGAATGCATCCCATTTTGAATTTGCTGTTGGTAACATCATCAGTTGGGCCACAGTATAGAATTTAAATACTGTCTCAGACTCCCGTGGTCACCTTTACAAAAGCAAAAACCCTTCCCTTTACCCCTGATGGCAGTTACCTATTTGTGTAAATTCCACTTCAGCAGATTGTGATCTAGTGGTTACTTTATCTGCAGATTCTTAATGCATGAAGAATCACTACTGATAAATCAAGAGTATTACTCCCTCTAGTTGCTTCCCGAACATGATGATGATATAGAAAACAATCATCCAATAAATCCACAAAAGCCTTGCTAGTGTTTGAGTCCCAACCCACAAATTCTAGTCAGTATCTAGAAAATGAAAATCCCCAATTATAAGACTCTGTGATTTACTGGCCCACTCTATTTCCCTGCCCAGTTCCTTATTATACTCATCAGAGTCATTAGGCCTATAAAAAACTCCTACTCTCAATTTTGATCTCCCAATGCTATGTCACACCAAACTGACTCGACACTGCACTGTCCAGCGATGTCGACTGGCTTCGCTTCCTTGGATTTTATGTGTTTCTTAACTAATAGTATAACCCCTCCACCCTTCCTATCTTGTCTATCCTTGCTGTACACATTGTACTCCCCAAATTCCAGTTCTGCATTCTTTATATCTGTGTCATACCACGTCTCTGATATCCCAACAATATCACAATATCTGCCTTTGATGTTCTGAGCAATACCTCAAATTCATCAAATTTATTTACCAAACTCCTAGCATTTGTGTACATGCAAGTATACATGCACCTGTTCTTATTCTTAGCTACTCTAACACAACCCATGTGTTTACTTGTACCGCAATGACTCCCAGCAGTCTCTAAAATACCCTGCATCTTGTTTTCCAGGCTGCTACTCATTCCAATAGAAGCAGTGCAAGAATCATTTTAACCTCTGCAAGTGGCTGCTGTTAATCTATTAGTCCTTGTTTCACCCCAAGCTAGCAGTTTTCCGACCATCCTAACACTGCCTCGATAGAATCAGAAAATATTCTTGCACCCTTTCTATTTAAGTGTATCCCATCCCTCTAGAAGCTGTCTCTCCTGTTAACAAGTTCAGACCATAGACCACAGAACATGTTCCTAGGGTGTGAAATGGCAATTGAAATTGGACATTTGCAATTACAAAGTAGTACTGGATTAATGGGAATAGCTGAAACACAAGAATGTCTGTCATGGGCAAAGTTTGAGGTCTTTGGCAAGATTTAGGCCTAAATAAATGTCAGATGAACTAATTAGACATGTGGGAGAGAAGAAAAATGCATGGGATACATATAAATTAACAGGTGACATAGAAGTCTGTGATAGATATAAACTGGTCTGTAACCAAGTCAAATGAGGTTAGGCAGGCAAAGGCAGATTATGAGAAATCTTTGGCAAAGGATGAAAAATAAAAACAGCAAAGAGTTCTTTACTTATGTAAATTCTAGGAGGAAGGAGCTGAATCAAATTGGTCCACTTGATATCGATGGTTACACTGTTGATGATCCTGCTCAGGTAGCTAACAAACTAAATGAGTATTTTGCATCTGCATTCACACATGAGGAGTTATTCAGAGAGTAGAATGCCAGAGGTGAAGTAAACTCTGGCAGTGAGCTAGATGATTTTGTAATACCTGAGAGCAAAGTGGATAAGAAATTGTTGAAGATAAACATAAGGAAGGCATCTGGGGTGGATGGGATCTATTCAGTTATATTAAAGGAGGCAGCAAAGAAAGTAAGCAAACCTTTAGGCATAATTATGAGAGCTTCCCTGGAGGTACCCATGGACTGGAGATGTGCAAATGTGACCCAATCCACAAAGGAGGATCAGAGGGAGACATGGGTAATTACAGACCTGTTAGTTTAACTTCTGTTCCAGGTAAATTAATGGAGGCACTGGTTAAAGAAGCACTGCAGGATCATCTAGACAAGACTTCAGTTATAGCTGACACACAGCATGGGTTTGTTAAGGGGAAGTCTTGTCTGACTAGTTTGATTGGATACTATGATGTGGTCACAAAGGAAATGGATCCAAAGAATAATTTTGATATCATATATTTGGATCCTAGAAAGGCTTTTGATACTGTTGCACATGGAAGACTGCTGCACAGATTGGGGTAGTGTGACATTGGAGTAAAATTGCTGCTATGGATAAAGGGATGGTTGAGTGGGAGAAGACAGAGAGTGGTAATCAATGGACACTGATCTTTGTGGACTAATGTTATTAGTGGAGTCACTCGGGGTTCAGTCTTGGGTCCATTGTTGTTTTCTGTATTTATTTATTAATGATATTGATGATGGTATATCACACTTAATGTCCAAATGGGAAGCATTTGGAGTACTGCATATGGGAAGCAATAACCCCAGAGTAACTTATCAACTGTGTGGTATTACACTGACAGTGAGACACCTCAATCAGATCACTTGTGAGGTGATATGATTGAAATCAGATCACTTGCAGGGTTACCTGATTGAGGTGTATAAAGTGTTGAATGGTTTGAATGCTTAATGCTGATGGGAATCTTCCTCTTGCACAGAATAATTGCCTGAGAGGTCATAAATTCAAATTGAGGAAAGAGAGTGTAAGAGAGATGTGCAGAAGTTTGCCATTAACCAGTGGATGGTTGATTGCTGGAAGAAACTTCCATCTGTTGTTGTAGAAGTTGATAGCTTAAATAGATTCAAGGCAGAACTAGACAAACATTTGGAGCGAGTGGAAGGGTTAAATGAGAAGATGTGTTTTTTTTTTTTGGCTGATGCTATATAAGCTTGCTTTCTTGCATCATGTACAAGAAATGCTAATACTAATAATATATCAACTTTGTAGTACTACACTGAAGGTAGTAAAGAATGAAAAAGACTTTGGGAGATAATTTTGCAGTCTGACATGACATTCTCAGAGTAGTGCTGATGGGTTTCTATGGGAAATCGTGGTGTTTTGTCAATGATATATGGGAATTTTGCCAGTTGGGATAGAGAGCTAATTATTCTGTGGTATAAGCAATGGTTAGGTTACATGTGGAGTATGCATACAGGTCTTGAGGCTTCATTTTAGGAAGGAAGTGAATCTGTTGTAATGGGTGCAGGGAACAGCAATGAGAATAGTGAGGGAAGAGAAAAAAAAAAAAAAAAAGAGTTACTCTTACCATAAAAGGTACCATTTAGGCAAATTGTGATGTCTGGAAACTAGGCACCAGCAAGGAGATCAGTTGCTATTTAATTCTCTGAATGGACTGAGTAAGCTTGATGTCAATGCCATTATTAGCTCAGACAGCACATAAGGGTGCTTAAATTTAACTTGAGGAAGGATAGTTGCAGTCATTATGTAGCCAATTTTTGGACAAATTTCCATCTGAATTTTTTGACAAAATCAGTGTATGGTCTAGGGCTTGCAAGCCGGTTAAATCCGGTTTTCATATTGAGTTGTTAAAACCGAAACCAGTCTTCTAAAACCGGATTCGAATATTTTTTTAGTTAGTCCTCGAATATAGCTTTTTGTTACACACATTTTTTTTTGTTTGTTCGTTTGTCTGGATCGTTCAACTGCTTTATGTTTTAAACATGTTTTTTATTTTATTTTATGTTTAGGTACGAATCTCATGGGCAAGTGGCCCAAATCTAGGAGGGGTACCTTTTATCTTCCCACCTGTATCATGGCACGATGCGGGTGTACTCATTTACGACTGAGTGAGTCGGAGCCATAGCGTAAAAAAAAATGCTCAACATTTCTCCATTCCATCTATCTTGTTCGCCAGGCAAGTTATGTAATGCGCCTTATTGATGGTTACCCACTAAAAACAGATTCGCTGAATATTGCATCAAATTTCAATCATAGAAAGTTTTTTGCTTCTTTATTCCTATTAAATTTGCGATCAAATGTTCTCCAAAAAGCAGCTTCACCAAATTTAGTTTTTATGTAATTTTGAAAATTCAATAGATTTAATTGGGGGAAAAAAAATTGCAAGTAAATAAATAAAAAATTTCTTTCGTGAAAATTTTGAAACTTGCTTCATTTAGACTCTTCATTCAGTGCTTGTGGGAGTGATGCATAGTATTGTGCCTTTGTTATCTTCAATATTTTTATTTAAAATTGTCGGTGATATAAATTCCTACTAAGTAATATTTATTACTCTTAATATTTCTAAGATGAAATCAAATGTATGAAATTATTTTGCTTGAAAAAGCAAAGATGAAGCACAATGTTCGAAATGTCAGAGGATAATGAAGTCATCTGGAGGATCTACATCATCTTTGATGTTGCATTTAAAGAAAATGCATCAGATTGACATTGAACAAGATAACAGTGAACCTCCCGTAAAAATGGTAAGAACATTAGAAAACTTTATCGTTAAAAAATCTATGGAAGAAGAGATTTCAAAATTAGCTGCTTTAGATGGATTTTCTTTTAATTCAATTGCCAAGAGTGAGTTTATACATTCAAGCCTTCACCTTCAGAGAAAGAAATACGATAAATTACCACCAGCCTCAGTGAATGGAATTAAAAATATGGTTCTGAATTATAATAAAACTAAGAAAGAAGAACTCATTCATTTTGGGTGCACGGTATTCATTGACTCTAGATGAATATACGGCTATACAAAATAAAAGGTATATGAATATAAATGTGCATTCAAAAGACAATCATTGGTCGTTAGGTCTTATTGAGATTAATGGTTCACTTGATAGCAGAAGAACTGAGCAAATTGTGAATGGGCACTTGAAGGAATTTGGTTTGAACTTGGATGAGGGTATTGTTGCCTGCACCACCGATGGAGCAGCAATGATGATTAAGTTTGGCAAGCAAATTACGCCTAATCATCAACAATGTATAGCCCATTGTATACATCTGTCAGTTATATAATATCGGTGTGTAGATACACCATAGACAACTCTTAAAAAACTACAAAGTAGTTGTTATAGGCATCATTTGCTCTTTCTCATATTGTGCTCTGCCTTCTGGGTGGTACTCACTGAGAATAAGTAACAATAGTCTTCTCTATTAGTGAAGCATTACTTATTCGAGGTAGTGCAATATCATGGCAACTCGTCGTGAAGGCAGAGCACAATATGAGAAAGAGCAAATGATGCCTACAACAACTACTTTGTAGTTTTTTAAGAGTTGTGTATGGTGTATCTACGCACCGATATTATATAGATACTAAACTCTTAATGTATTATGCCTTGTGCATTTAGTTATATTTAAATATTGTCATATACACCTTTTGGCATCTCTCATATTGTGTGATTATCTTCACAACTTGGTCGTCATGTCTGCAATACCAGGGTACCTGCCCACCTACTGATGATAGGCCAATAGCCTTGAAACATGTCTGGGTGGTGGTACTCACTGAGAATAAGTAACAATAGTCTTCTCTATTAGTGAAGCGTTACTTATTCAAGGTAGTGCAATATCATGGCAACTCGTCGTGAAGGCAGAGCACAATATGAGAAACAGCAAATGATGCCTACAACAACTACTTTGTAGTTTTTTAAGAGTTGTCTATGGTGTATCTACACACCGATATTATATAGATACTAAACTCTAATGTATTATGCCTTGTGCATTTAGTTATTTTAAATCTCTCAGTTATAGATGTACTTTATGAAAAAGCAATCAATTATGGTGCCACAGTCTCTGAGTCTCCCAAAGACAATGAAGAAAAAGAAAATGAAAATAATGAAGAAAGTAGTGATGATGAAGAAAGACAGCAAGGCATGCTTTATGAAACCGACTTTACCAATGAGCTCATTTATTTCTTCAATCCAATGGCCAATATTGCACAAACTATTAACAAAGTCAGAAAAATTTGCAAGCTTTTTCGAAAATCGCCTACCAAAAATGACATACAGTATTACAAAATTTTGTTAAAGCAAAATTTAATGGGAAAGAATATAAACTTATATTAGATTGCAAGACTAGATGGGATAGCACATTCTATATGATTGAGAGATTTTTGAAATCGAAAAATTGCATTCCAACTGCTCTATGTGCAGTACTGTCAACTGAAGCTGTGTCTGACGATGACTAGAAAACACTTCAATTGCTATGTGAAACTTTGCGACCAGTTGAAATGATTCTGAAGGCTATAACCCCAGAAGATACAGTTACTTAAAGCAGAGTCTTCAATAGAATTTCTGCTTGCTAAGCTTGATACAGCAGAAAATCCATTTGCTTTAAAGTTTCACCAAAGCCTTTTGCAGCATTACAATGCAAGACGAAATTGCCAAAATGTGGCTTTGCTGAGCTATCTACACAACCCCAAAAAGTTTAGGAAAGAAGATTCAGGTTCAAGAACTTTTGATTTTCCAAGTAAGCAAGTTTTGAAAAAGCATGCTGAAGAGATTATTTGCAAAACATTCCGAAGGAGTCTTAGCGTTGAATGAAGAAACTGAAAATAAATGAACTGTTCTTTTAGAAGAAAACAAAGACTCGTCTAGTTCCGATGTTGGAGATACACTCATGCGAGAGTATGATAGTGTAATAAAGAGATTAACTGAAGAGCCTTCAAAATATCCGAGTGAATTGGAAATCAGCAAAGAATTTAAAATTTTGGAGGCAACTAGCAGTAGAAGTTTAAAGCTGGAGAAAGTTTATAGAGCACTGCTGACCATTAAACCAACAAGTGTCCAATCTGAGAGAGTGTTTTCGATCATTGGTCTCTTTAACATGAAAATAAGGTCAAGTCTATCAGGAAAAATGCTTAATATACTGTGTTTTTTAAAGGATCATTTTCAGAAAAAAGCTGAGCAATAAATAGTAAAGTAATTTCCCCAAGCTATTTTTTTTCACATTATTTTTATTTATTTATTATTATTATTATAGGGCTTATTATTTTTTTGTTTACTACAGGAGAAGATAGTTTTTATTCAAAGGATTTGAATACAATTTGTAATTTTGTATAATCTCAAGCTGGTTACTTTTTTGGAGCATTTTAATTTTTTTATTTTTTTTTACTATAAGAGTTGATAGATTTTGTTTAAAAGATTTGATTACGATTTGTACAATCTACCCAAGATAAAATAAATACCTGTGTTATAAGCTTTTAATTATTTTCCCTAAGTCTGAGAAAATCGGTTTTAAGAGTAAACTTCGGTTAAACTCGGTTTTGAAATTTCTCGGTTTTATGCAAGCCCTAGTATGGTCAGTTAATATTGGAATATTTATTTTTTTTCCCCTTTTACTGTTGCAGTATAAGTTTGCCTCCTTGTGCCGTATGATAATACTAATACTAAAATTTGATGCAAATTTTAGTGATAATACTCACTAAAATCACTCATCCTCAATAAAATCACTAATTTTAAAATCTGAAGAAACACATAAAACCCATTGTATAATTAAGATGATATCCCCATCCCTTGCCAGCTGAATATCATAACCCACAGACATTTTCCTTTCCATTAATATGGCTTCCAGATGGTTTATTTGGTACCATTGTTAAAGGGCACATTGCAGGAAGTTTTCTTTTAGCTAGCAAGTCATTGGTTGCTGGAACAAATTGCCCTTGCAGGTAGTTGAGTCCGTCATTTTGAATAAATTTAAAGGTCAACTGTATATTTACCTGTGTGAGAAGGGAAGCATATAATTTGCATTTTCTTATCTACTTATTTTGTTTTTTTGCCAGTCCAGCAAAACCTGTGGCTTCCTTGTGCTATATGTCAAATATTATTACTATACATTGAATGTCGATTTGGAAAGCCTGCAGATAAAGGAGTGATTCATGAAGGGCTAAAGAAGACAAATTATTAGAAGCAAGGGCAAAATGAATGAAATAAAATAAATTTTGCGAAATCAATCCCATATTTGCCCATTCTTATAATTTCTCGTTCAAAATGTCTCTCAGGTACCACGCAACTCATTACATTAACTAAAGCAATAACGCAGTATCCATTCCATAATAGTGTAGATAATACTGATAGTACTTACCGGTACTCTTTAAAGCATCTTTCAGCTTTCCCATATCCATGCTCCAACTCTACACTACTTGCTACAACTTCAATTTGATTGTGAAATTTCAGCATTGTAGATGCTTTCTAGAACCCATGCATGAACAATGTAGAGCTGTGTACACACTCATGAATAGCGTTATTTAAGAGGTTTACTTGTTTACTCTCAGCAAATTGTAACTGGATATTGTACAGTTTTATTTTTTATTGGTTTATTTTTAAAGGCAGTAGTGATCTTTTTTTTTTTTTTTATGGTGAACTATTTTTCTTTAATTTAGCATGAATGTATTATTGATTCTAATTGATATTATAATTTCATATAAAGCAAGCAAATTTCATTTGTTTTATATTTTACCATAATTTCTATGATACTAGATTGGATTATTCTAATTGTAACCATTTTTTTTTTTTATAAATAGACAGCTTTCTACCCATCAGTACTTCTTGCTTTTTAATACCATTGATTATTTTATGGTTTTAACTTGGTTGTTAATCTGGGGTATTAATTCCTAAAATCAGGATGGCATGTCTATGTATGCCTAGTTACATTTTTAGTTTGTATAAATTTTTCAATTTTTTAAGACAAATCTTGTTTCATATATTTTAATGAATATTCCTGTATTATTTATTTATTCAATTGAAACAGTATTTAATTAGTTATTTTATGTGATAAACAGACATTAGTGACGTCTTATATCTGCTAATGACACAACCATTTCAAGATGTTGATGTGAAAGCTCAAGCAAAAATATATTATTCAGCATTGACTTCTTTGTCTTCATCAAGGGTTAGTAAGAAATAAGTTATATATTAAATTATAGCCTGAACAACAACATATATTTTTCTATGGAATACAGTCTTCTCTTATATTTAAGAGTTTCTTTGATTCCTACTTTATTTTTCCATCACTAATGTAACACTTTAACAGTATGCATATTTACAATGTGTTTCAAAATTATTAAACAGTGATGCTGTTTTGGCTTTTAAAATGTGGGAGAAGTTCTTTGACTTCTCTTTTGTTTTTAAGGCTGGTAAGATTTAAACTTGTAATGCAGTGATCCTGATGTTTATAGCAAAACAAACTTTGCATACTTATAAATATGCAGCGAGATGAGCATTATAGTTTTGCACAAAGGATTTACATGAAGTATAAATAAACTGCTTAATTTGTTTGTTATTTAGTGAAATTTAATGATTAGAGAGGGTTACTGTTTACTGTAAGTAAGCAGAAACTCTTACAAAATACATGATATTTCTGTTTTACTCCCAGTTTATGACTTCCCAGATTCCATGTTTAGCCTTTGAGCAGACAAGAATCAGCAAGAACCATATCAAGTTGGTATACTTGATATGGTTACAAAGGAACTGGATGCAAAAAATAATTTCGATATCATATATTTGGATTTCAGGAAAGCTTTTGACACTGTTGCGCATGGAAGACTATTGTACAAATTGGAGCAGAATGGTATTAAGGCTAAGTTGCTACAATGGATAAAAGGATGGTTAAGTGGGAGAAGACAGAGGGTGATAATCAATGGGTGCTGCTCTTCGTGGACTAATGTTATTAGTGGAGTCCCACAGGGTTCGGTGTTGGGTCCACTGTTGTTTTGTATATTTATCAATGATATTGGTGAAGGTATATCAGGCTTAGTGTCGAAGTTTGCAGTGATACAAAGGTTGGCAGGGTTGTTAATGACAGTAATGGCAGTGTGTTACTGCAACAGGATCTAGATAATGTAGATGGCAACTGAATTTTAACCTTGACAAATGCAAAGTACTGCATATGGGTAGAAGTAACCCGAGAGAAAAGTACCAACTGTGTGGTACTGCACTTAAGGTGGTAGAAAACGAAAAAGACCTGGGAGTAATTGTGCAGTCAGATATGAAGTTTTCTGAGCAGTGCAGACAGGCTGCCAAGACAGGTCATGGGGTTTTGTCAATGATATATAGGAATTTTGCTAGCAGGGAAAAGGAGGTGATTGTCCCTCTGTATAAGGCAATGGTCAGGCCACGCCTTGAGTACTGCATACAGGCCTGGAGGCCTCATTTTAGGAAGGATGTCGATTTGCTTGAGCGTGTACAGAGAAGGGCAACAAGATTGGTGAGGGGAATGAAGGGATCCTCTTACCAAGAGAGGCTTAAGTTCTGCAAATTGCAGTGGATGGAGACTAGGCACCTGCGCAGTGATCTGATTGAGGTGTATAAGGCCTTGAATGGGTTGAGCACGCTGAATTCTGATGGGATCCTTCCACTTGTTCAGATTACGAACCTAAGGGGGCATAAATTCAAATTAAGAAAAGACAGATGTAGAATAGATGTGCGGAAATTTGCCTTTAGCCAGCGGGTGGTTAATTGCTGGAACAAACTTCCATCTGTTGTTGTGGAAGTTAATAGGTTGAATAAATTTAAGGAGGAACTGGACAGGCATTTGGAGGGAATGGTGTGATTTTTTTTTTTTTTTTTTGGCTGATGCTGCATAAGCTCATACACTTGCTTTCTTGCATCACATGCCACTACTACTACTTATTGAATATGAGGTTATATGAGATAGAAGCTGAATTATGTAAGTGCAACAACATTGTATGAGTTCATCACAGTGTACTCCTCTGTGTACATTTTTTAATGTGAGAAAATTAGGAAAGTAATTAAATGGCGGTTTAAGAGAGGAACTTAGTATGTATCTCCCCAAGAGTTTGTTCCCACTTTTTTGCACTAAAAAAAATATATATATCCATGCTAGGCGAAGAATTATTTATAAATTTTAAAATCATAGATAACTTAAGGTTATTAATAAAATCAGAACAGATTAATGCCATCTATGTGAAAGATTATACATTACATCGGTCTGTATTAATTTGATATGTCCTTTCAATATATCTACTAACCCATAATTAACACATTTTATAATTTTGCCCTGTTATATTTCAATTTATGTTTTTTAGTTCATTAGATTTTATGCTACTACTATCACTACTTTTTATCTCATTATGCTTTATTTTCACCTTATATTGTATATATAATGTACTTCTAGGTTTTGCCACAGTTCCGGCCTTGGCCTTTGCACATTACTTGGGCTGTTTTGACTTACAGGTCATTCTCAGACTGCACCTTAACTTACTCAGCTTGTGACCTCATTTCTAATCCGATGTTTTTACACTACCAAAATCTACTATATCAACCTTTTAATATATATATATATAAGACAAGAAAGTATAATAATAAGACTTAAGCCAGCAGTATTGCAATCCAGTAGACTAAGCGTAAAATCAAACCTTGGGGAAAGGTAACAAGACTGAAGGTATTGTAGAAGCAATGCTCCAGAAATTTTAGAATAAAGAAATCGAATTCAAATAGCGTGAAGTATCACTATTAACAGAGACAAAGACTAACTAGAATATACAATTGAATTAAATAAACAAAAATAGACTGACCATTATGCCCCATCTCGTTGGACCCCATAGAGCCAATAATGGTCAGAGAATCACAGCATTTCGAACACTAGACATATCGCTGCAGAGGCGAGTCAATCGAAAAATCAGCCCCACTTCCAATCAGTAGCCTCTGCAGCGATTTGTCTAGTGTTGGAAATGCTATGATTCCTTGACCATTATTGGCCCTGTGTTCCTCCAATGACATGGGGCATAATGATCAGTCTATTTTTGTTTATTTAATTTAATTTTGTTATTGTAGTTAGTTTTTGTCTCTGTTAATATGATATTTCACGCTATTCGGACCTGGTGTGACAGGAGAGCGCTGCTAAATTTATCGAATTCAATTTCTTTATTCCAAAATTTCTGGAGCGTTGCTTCTACAATACCTTCAGTCTTGTTACCTTTCCCCCTCACCATGGTTTGATTTTAGGTTTAGTTTTAATCAATTTTTCGCTCTACTGGATTGCCATTCTGCTGGCTTAAGTCTTATTATTATTCTTTCTTGTCTTATACAATAAGCAACATGTGCAGAAGATTTTGCTATTATGTTGCCTCTGATGCTTGCTTTACCTATTTTATTATTTTTACCTATTTTTACTTATTTTTCATTAATAGTTTGTTACATATATATATATATATATATATATATATATATATATATATATATATATAAAATTGAAAGTGGAAGGCGATATTATGCATGATGTTTAGAATGATATTAAAATGGATTATGAATTAGGGGTACTGCTAAAAATAGCAGAAAGAACCCAATGACTAATGGAATGGAGATAAGTAGAATATGGTAAAGAGAGAGGGAAGACAAGCTGATGTTCCCAGAAGTTGAAACTATGGAAAAATTTGTAGGTACCCGAAAAATAATAATACAATACAAGAAGTACTTAATGCTGTAAATCCGATGATTTTAACCTCTTCTTCAAGGGATTAAAGAAGACATTCAAAACCAAAGGAAAGACAGCAAGAAGACAGAAGTAGAGGTTAAAATCATCATAACATAACATATGGTTAAAATAATGAAACCATGTTGAAAATTGAATTAAGCATGTGTAGAAGCCTGGTTAAAAGTAGCAGTAAATAGGTGAAATTCTGGCGTATATTTCATGGCCAACCCAGCAGAGACAGAAAAAAGGGAAAAGTAAACTAAGCATGAGGAAAATAAAATGAAACAAAAATAAGAAAAGAAGGACAAAGAAACAGCTTACTGTAGTACCAAGCTGCAGTCGTAGTGTGGACAGTGACAGTAGGAATGACTCATCACGTTGCGTTGGAACGATCTTAAAGGATTACTTGATGCGATCTATGGATATTTATAGTATGTCAAAGCAACCCCAAGTGTTGGAAAGAGGAGACAGTAGATTGGTCATAATTAAGATTACTGATGTGCTGGGGAGATTGGCATTAAACAAATGAAGTAGTACGTCCCAGGATAGTGGAGAAATGGTAAACTATCAAAGTAGTGTAAAGTAGTCGTTGAACTTTGTGCAAGGTGAAAAAAGTGAATTATAGTAGAATAATAGCATCTCGATATTGTGTTCAGTAAACTAATGGCTCACGAGAAATAAAAATATAGGGTGCCAGGATAGAGGAAAGAGATCGGAAGTAGAGGGAAATATAGGTGTGCTAGGGCAGTCCGGGTTTGCAACTCCCTTTCCTATAGCAGGACCCTGAACTGGGAGTATACTTCATATGTTTAAGTCAGTAATGTTAAAATATCTTAAAATTAATTAATTAAAGATTAAAAATAGGAAAAGAAATAAAATAAAATTCAAATTTCTAATACCTCCTTGGTAGCCATTCAGTGGGCACAAGTTTTCCAAACTGTGAGACACCAAAGAGGCTAGTGGATATCATCTGTACAATATGTGCAAGCCTGAAGCTGAACGAAGCAGAGGATATCAGCTAGCTATTATACTGTTAATATCTGTTAGGTGGTTAAGCATTTTTTTATGTTTGTTAATATGGATTGCTTTATTGAAATGATAATAAAGGTAGGCTGGAGGAAACTTTTTATTCAGAAGGATATTGTAGAGATTTTTAATATTGTGTATAATCAAACCGTTGCTATTGCATATGATGGCTATCCTGATGCATTGTGAAAGAATGATATTAGAATGTACCTTTTTTGAAATGTTAGAGTGCCAGTGAGTGAAGTTAAAGTTAAAGGCATCTCATTTTTGTATATATTTATAGTAGTATGCAAGCTATTGATGTTGATGATCAGATCCAAGTAAGTGGCAGTAAGGTTATTGCTGTTGGTTCTTTCCAGTGTTAGTTCTGGAGAATAAATATTTGCAAAGTCTTGTAGAAAGTTGGGTCAGCGTATTACAAATAAATCATCATTGTATCTATACATACAAAAGTACATAGTTCTGGAGGTAGGGAAGTTTCTGACCAGTAACAGATAGAGATTGGCTAAGACACAGCTAGCAGGGCTGCCCCTAGGGATACCTTCGGTTTCCAGATAAACTGTATTGCCATCAAATAAATTAATTAATTTAGCAAGCGCAGTATTTATCCATATTTGGAATGCTTCTATGGGAGTGTTATATTTGTAGGATAGCATGAAACAGAAGCTAAGTAGATCCTGATACTTTGTATAATTGCTTTTTGACATTCTGATTATAGTTAGTAATGTTAAATGGTAACCTGATATTAAAGTCATATGATATGATGTTTCTAAGTTCCTGATATGGTATTATTTCTAAATTACCAGTGATAATGTGTCCAAAATGGGCATTAACATAGGGCTGTAAGTTAGCCTGGTGGCATATGCATGTGTTGGAATGTGGTTCAAATTTATCCACATTGGTGGCTAAGGATTTTTAATTGCAAGCTATGGGGCAAAAAGATTTAGAGCAGTGGTTGTCAACTTGGTCCCTACTGCCCACTAGTGAGAGATTCAAGCTTTCATGGTAGGCGGTGTAGTTTTTGTCCGTTGTTACAAATTTTGTTCTTCCTCCATATATCGAATACATCGTTAACAACTTCACGAGTTTGACTTTTTAAAATATGCTTTTGCAATTTACTTTTGAATTCCATCTCTAAACTTTGAATAAAGATAATAATTTACTGGACACTTTTCAAAGTATACTCGTGGACGGGGAGCAATGAATGAGCTCCGTAGCCAAAGGAACGAGGAGACCTTCGTTTGTTCCTTACTAAACTTGAACCAGATATCAAATATTTAGTTTCCCAGCATCAGCCTCAAGGATCTCATTAATCATTAATTAAAGGTAATTTCAATAAACTTTATTGTTTTCACATTTAACTTTCATTTTCTTCAATTTAAGAAGCTCCCACACTAGTTGGCGCTATATCGATGGTGATGCAGAAATTCATTAAATTTAAATTTTTAATGTATAAATATATATAAAGTATAAATAAAAAGATAAATTTAAGTACATATTTTTTACAAACCCTCCCCCCTAAAAATTACTTCGCACTTGCGTAAATTTAGTTACTATGGCACTGGTGGGCGGTAAGGAAATTTTACCATCAACATAGATACAAAAGAGGGCGGTAGGTATTAAAAGGCTGACAACCCCTGGTTTAGAGTAACTAAATCTGGATTTGATTTGCAGATTATGGAAGCTGGTAGGAAAGAGATCAGAATGTTTGTTAATGCAACCGCTGATATTAATACTGTCCATGTTAACATAATACTTCAGTATGATGGTAGATTGTTCAATGTTTTTATTATTAATGAAGGATTTTAATTTAAATTTGAAGATATCAGTTAACAGGTGGAGTAAGTGTTTAGATGTGAAATCAAAATTAGGGATAAATTTATAAAGGGCTTTTAGAATATTATGCTTAGTGCTGAAAAGCAGATCATGAATATTATATAACTCTGTGTAGCTGCTGTGCCATTCTGCAATAGTCTTTTTTTTCTTTTTTTTTTTATGTGAACCCCAAACACGAGAGGTATTAGAACCTATAGTACTTAGTACCGTGCTTGGGTTGGAGGTTGTGAAGACGAAAGAAGATATTTGTTGACATTGGACTTGAACTTCTGAAGACTGTAATTTTCAGGAAATACGTATGAAGGAAGGTTGTTCCAGAAAACGGCAGTTGAATGAATAAACGAGGAAGATGAAAAGTTGGTTCTGTGGGTTTGAAGTTGGACAGTAAATGGATGTTGGCTGGTGGCGGCACGTAGTCGGACTGTTTTGAAAGAGAGAGCGGGAATTATAGAAGCCAATTCAGAAGAACAGTGCCCATGGAAGTATCTGTAGAAGAGGCATGCAGCAGAAACAGTACGTCTATGAGAAAGCGAGTGGAGAGACTCTGTTAGAGATGAATCAATAATTAACCTAACTGCCCTCTTCTGAATGGAATCAAGAAGCCTGAGAGAGGTTTTGGGGGCACCACCCCAGATCTGAGAACAATATTCCATGGCAGGGTGGATTTGCGGTTTATACAGAGTGAGCAGCTGTTTGGAAGAAAAGTAACGCCGAGAGCGAAACAGAAAACCAAGTTTTTTAGATGCAGAAGAAGCAATATTTGTAATGTGCTTGTGCAAAGAGAGATTAGAAGTCAGTGTAATCCCCAAAAGAGATATATCATTTTGCCTAGAAATCGGAGTGTCACTAAAGATAAGCATAGGAGCAGAAGAACCCTTTTTGCGAGATATAAGACAAGACTGAGTTTTAGAAGGGTTGAAATCAACTGAGTTGTCTTTGCCCCACTGGAGAATTACCTGAAGATCGGCATTTAAGGAATTGGTAGCAGATTTTCGAGAAGTTGAAGCTGATTGAGCAGGACAAGGTTTCTCAAAATGGAAAGTTGAATGCAATCTGCTATCATCGGCAAAACTATGGATAGGATTTCCAGTCAATGGAAGAAGGTCATTAATATATAAGAGGAAAAGAGTGGGGGAAAGAACTGAACCTTGGGGGACACCGGCATTAATGGAGAAGTTAGAAGACAGAGAGCCATCTAGCATCACCCTCAGTGAGTGATCAGAGAGAAAACTGGATAACCAATTACTAAAAACAGTTGGCAAACCATAAGATGGAAGCTTGTTTAGAAGACCTTTATGCCAAACACGATCAAAAGCCTTTGAGATGTCAAGAGCAACTACTTGTGTTTCACCGAACCTTTCCATTGAATTAGTCCATAAATGGGTAACATAAGCCAGAATATCACCAGTGGATCGACATTGACGGAATCCATACTGGCGATCATTGATCAGATGGAAGGTTTCGAGGTAGTTTAATAGTTGGCAGTTAACTGATTTCTCTATTACTTTAGAAAGAGTAGAAGTAATTGCAATGGGACGATAATTGGATGGGAAGGATTTGTCACCCTTTTTAGGAACTGGCTTGATATGAGCAAATTTCCAAGCAGAAGGAAATACACCTTTGGAATAAGAAAGTGAAAAAAGGCAGCAAAAATAGGAGTAAGTTCAGGAGCACAGGTTTTGAGAACAAGTAGAGAAATACCATCAGGACCTGGAGCTTTCTTAGCATCAAGATTCATCAAAATCCTTCTGATATCCTTTTGACGGAAGACCACAGGAGGCATTGAATGGAGCGTGTTGGGAATGGTGGGAGGTGTTTTACCAAGATCATTAATACATGAGCTGGAAGAAAAATGGGATGCTAGAAGGTCAGCTTTATCCTTGGCTGAAGTGACAACAGAACCATCTGGTTTGGACAGAGGTGGGAGCAGAGATGGGCAAAAGTTGGGGCCAATAGCTTTGGCAAGAGACCAGAATGCTCGGCTACCATTAGGGCAAGAAGCAAGTTTTCTACTCTTAGCCTGTTCAAACTCTAGTTTGGACTGATTAATGACTGCTTTACAATTGTTGCGAGCTTTGGTGTAGGCAGAAAATGAAACTGAAGAATTAGATACAAGCCAATTACGATATGCAACATTCTTCTCTTGAACAGCCTTAGCACATTTATTGGAAAACCAAGGTTTAGATAAAGGACAAGATTTTAAAGTGGAGTGTGGGATAAAGGATTCCATTCCTGCAAGAATAATTTCACTGACACGATCTGAGCAAATGTTGACATCAAAAGTTTGGAAACAGTAATCCGACCAAGGAAAAGAAGAAAAGAAGTCTCGTAGGTTATCCCATTTTGCATTCTTGTAATGCCAAACAACACGAGGTTGGGAATAGCCATGAGATATAGGTTCCATTGGAGAAGAGACAATCACCAAGTTGTGATCTGAAGTGCCTAAAGGACCTCTCACTTCGACCGTGTACTTAGAAGGGTTGTTTGTGAGAAAAAGATCAAGTGTATTGGCTGTATGATTAGGATTGTCCTGTATTCTTGTAGGTAAATGAACAATCTGTGCTAGGTCATTAGTAATTGCAAAAGCCTCAGCATCTCGACCTGCTGGATCGGTGTGACTAGAAAACGGAAGCCAGCTGCTGTTGTGAACATTAAAATCACCAAGGAAAATTACCTCACTGTTAGGAAAGTTGGACTGGAGAAAGTCAAGTTGCAAAGAGAGGAAGTCAAAGAGCTCCAAGTGATTAGTGGAGTTGGGAGAACGGTAGAGACAACAGTTGAATTTGACACAATGAGGTAGAGAGATTTTAAGCCAGAGAAGATCAAAGAGAGGAGATTCCAAATTGCCAAGTCTCTGACAGGGAATATCAGAACTGACATATGCACAAGTACCACCTTTGAGGCGAAAGGAATCATACAGCGAATAATTTGGGCATCTGAGATGAGCAGTAGTTGAATCAACTGATAACTGAGATTCTGTCAGAAAAAGTACATGGGGTTTGGCAGACTACAAGTGGAAATGGACATCGTTGAGATTAGAATTGAGACCCCGTATATTTGTGAAATGAATTAGGAAGTCCTTAGGAGGTTTAGATGTTTTCGCAGATAAGCTTGCTCTATTAGTTTGACAATTCATGGTGTATTCAATAGTAAGAAAAAGTAGGTGGGACATGCTGTATGAAGTAATGAAATTTTTGGTTATGGCGTACATGTGGTAAGAATATACCCAGATCCTTGACATAACGTGGCCTCGACAATGCTCCCCGCATACACACTACTCGGACTCTCTCCAGTCACTATCTGGCAGAGTAGAGGTACCAGATTATAGACTAGCTGATCCGGAAGCCTCCTAGAGAGTTACCAATAGGTTCGGTCCGGTGTACTAACTATCGGCCGGCCTGCGAACACCGTTTTAGAGCTGTACCCTCGAAATGTAAGGAATATTGGATCTCGCCACGATGTTCATCGTAACTTCAAAAGTCATCAATCATACTGCATAATGGAAGAGATAGGGAAGGGTTGACCGAAACTTAGCTCTAGAGACTAAAAATGGGTTCCACCACTTCAAGCCTCCAATAAGCAGAGTGGTGGTATTGCACCAGTTGATGAGAGGCATCTACCACCTAGTACTGCCTGGTAACATAGAGGGGTGGCATTCCTCCATGTGGTGTGGGCGCCACACCTTGACCCCTGCTTACGTTGGTTCACACCTGGGTGGTCACCCACCATGTACTTGTGCATGGAGGTTATACCCAGGATTACTAACAGTCCCACCATCGTGAAGGTGCAAGCAGAGGATTTGGCTGTCACAGACCGTCCGGACTTTGCCAAAATTGGGTCCACTTGACTTGAGTGTCACCCGAATATCAGTTCCATCAGTGTTTTAGACTCCCAGGTAGCAAGTACAGCTTGTGTAGCATATCTGAAAGAATGTCTGTAACAACCTCAAGGACCTCAAAGTTAACCAGTTTATTTTTATAGTGAGAATTACTGTTCTTTGCACTTCTTCTAAGGAGTGGATTTACAAATACCCTTGACAATTTTAAATTTGTCATAGATACATATATCTGATCTATTGTTAGTAATAATTTTGTGGTTAAACTTATTATTGAGCCCATATGAATAAAGGATTTTTAATTTAAGCATAAAAAATCCCTCCTATCTTGTTCTTAAGCAGGGGTCAGGTATATGTGCTAGGATAGAGATGTAGATGCATGATATGCGTTGTAGTTATGTTCCTAAAGTATGATTTATAACAAAACAACATATATCGGACAATGATTTCCCATTGAACTAATTAGCATTAACATTAGAAAGGCACATGATGCAAGAAAGCAAGCTGATATAGCATCAGCCAAAAAAAAAAAAAAAAACCCTTCTCGTTTCACCCATCCACTCGCTCCAAATGTGTCTAGTTCTACCTTGATTCTGTTTAAGCTATCAACCTCTACAACAACAGAGTTACAACAGGTGGAAGTTTGTTCCAGCAATCAACCACCCGCTAGCTGAAGGCAAACTTCCACACATCTATCCTACAACTGTCTTTCCTCAATTTGAATTTATGCCCTCTCAAGTGATTATTCTGTGCAAGAGGAAGAATCCCATCAGCATTAAGCATGCTCAAACCATTCAAGGTTTTATACACCTCAGTCAGATCACCTCGCAGGTGCCTAGTCTCCAGATACTGTAATTTGCAAAAGTTAAGCCTTTCTTTGTAAGAGCAACCCTTTGTTCCATTTACTAATCTTGTTGCCCTTCTCTGTACTCATTCCAGAAGTGCTACATTATTCTAAAAATGAGGCCTCCAGAACTGTATACAGTACTCAAGGTGTGGCCTGACCATTGCCTTATACAAGGAGATAATCACCTCCTTATCCCTGCTAGAAAAAAATCCTGTGTATCATTGACAAGACACCATGAGCTACTCTTTCAGACCATCTGCACTGCTCAGAAAACTTCATTTAGTAATAATTTTGTGAATAAAGGATTTTTAATTTAAGTATAAAAAATCCCTCCTATCTTGTTCTTAAGCAGGGGTCAGGTATATGTGCTAGGATAGAGATGTAGATACAAGGGTAGAAATGTACATTCATATCTGCCTGCACAATTACCCCCAGGTCCTTTTTATTCTCTACCACTGTCAGCGTAGTACCACACAGCTGATACGTTAATTTGGGTTACTGCTTCCCATATGCAGTACTTTACATTTGTCAGCGTTAAACTTCAGTTGCCACCTCTCAGCCCATTTTCTCAACTTTTCTAGATCCTGTTGCAGCAGCATTCTGTCATTAGTGTCATTAACAACCTGCCGAACTTCGTATCGTCTGCAAACTTGGACATTAAGCCTGATATATACCATCATCAATATCATTAATAAATACAGAAAACAACAATGGACCCAACACTGAACCCTGAGGGACTCCACTAATAACATTAGTCCATGAAGAGCAGCATTTTTCCTCCAATGCCACACTGCTCAAATTTGTGCAGCAGTAATGTATTATGTGAGAGATACGTTCCAGACCAACTAAAAAATTGAATTTATATGGAAGTGTATAGGCATATGAATAGGAAATACTTTTGTCATTGTACACTAAACTGTAATACAGTATAATTTATTGTAATTGCTAAATAATAATTAGAAAATACACTAGAATTATTAATAAAACATAAAAATTAAATTTTTTATTATTCTTCCTATTACAATTGCTGCTCCTGAGCACTTGAAGTTGCTGCTTCTGAGATGGAGGTTCTCTGGTTTTTTTCTTGAATGAATATAATTTCATCTGCTTGCCACCATGAATCTGCATTATAAAGCTCATGAAAGCAAGACAAACTATCATTTATGAGTCGTGTTACCTTATCAGAACGATTAGGCAGGTGATCACAACTCTGCAGAATGCCTGTTAATTCATCAGCAAAGTTAAAAATGTGCCTAAGATTCTTTGTTGTTAAGCTGTTTTATTCTCTTAGGCTGTGTCTTCATATTCCCTGGTCTCTTCTTCAAATGCCTACCTATTCATTTCAGCCAATAGCCAATTCTTCATTAGTTAAGGGCTGTGAGTGTGATTCAAGCAGCTGTTTAACATCCTCCTCCTCCTCAACATTATCAAAAATTTGCCTTGCCAAAGACACCAGCTCCCCGTGAATTTCTTCAAAAGTTTCAAAATCAGTGAAGTCATGCACAGCTTCAGGATAAATGTTCTTCCAAACACTGTTCATACACCTAACTGTCACTTCATTCTATGCCTGACTAACTATTACTCCAAAACTCCTGTACATCCATGAGACTGATAGTTTGCCTTCACCATCAGTCTCATGGATTAGCTTTCTGAATGTGCTTCTTAAATAGTAAGCTTTAAAATTTGCTATGACACCTTGGTCCATTGGCTGAATGAGTGAAGCAGTTTGTGATGTTTGGACATGGGCTGGGGCATTGTCCAACAACAGCAGTATCTTAAACGGCAATTTATGGTAGGTTGGCAATCAAGTTTTAGTTCAGGAACAAGACTTTCTACAAACCAGTCACTGAAGATTTTCCTTGTAATCCAAGCCTTTTCTGGTATTTCCAGGTTACAGGGAGGCAAAATTGCACATAATTTTTCATGGCCTTAGGATTCTCACTGCAATACACAAGTATTGACTTAAGCTTCTTTCCTCTATTGGCATTCTCCCCCAAGAAAAAGTGTTAAGCCATCTTTGGAGGCGTTAAATCCTGGACCAATTTTTTCATGGATTGAAATGTACATTTTGAATAGCATTCTCTTCCAGTTGAAGCCAGTTTCATCCACATTAAAAATTTGTCTAGAGTTGTAACCTTCTTCCTCTACAATCCTAGACAAAGTCTGTGCAAATGCAGATGTCCCTTCAGTGTCCACACTTGCTGCCTTACCTTGTAGTCTCACTTTTTGAAATTCCAGGATTGAAACCTATGAAACTAGCCACGACTCACACTAAAAGTTTCACTTGCCGAAGCTAAACACTTTCCCTCACTTTTAACAAATGATAAAGGCTGAGAGCCTTTTCCTGAATAAGAGCAAAACTTACTGTAGTATTTTGCTTGTTCAAATCTTCAAGCCATGTTCACAGCAAACTTATCCATTTTTTCCATAATGCTACTCCTCTGCCTGTTAATTTTAACTGTAGAATGTTGGGTTATATAGTGTGCTTTGCTCATTATCTCCCCTGCATTTTATGATAATCGTATGCAATGTTGTTGGTGGCGGCAAGTCAAGACACAGCAATATCAACAGCTCTTTCACCACTTCTACTTTGCTTAATCACCTCTATTTTAACATCTAAAATCACATTGTCACCTTTTCACTGCACTAGACAACTTTCTTGAATATTTTCCACTCATGAAGGAGTAGTGAAATATTTTTGGATATATATTCACAGCGCCTCTTTATTCACGAAAACAACATGGAACTGGACATTGTGGGTATACATGCGACAGCGTGTGATGTCACAGATCTACTGCACATCGTTCTAGAAAGTTCTATTGTTCATTTTCTAGAGTTTACTATTTATTTATTATTTACATTTTTATTTCATTATATATTCTCTAAAATTATGATTTACAGTACTGTATAGTATGCAGTAATACAGTATAGTATACAGTTTTGTAAAATTTATTTGTTGTATTAGATATTTAATACATACTTATAACTGTACTTATGTTTTGATACATACTGTATATATTTTTACATTTTATATACAGTATATAATTATGAATTTAAATACAGAATGAGAAAGAGAAGATTTGAGGGAAATATACATGTACATTCCTGTTCAAACGACATAAGTGTGAATATTGATAAATTAGAGAGGGTAAACTCGATATACGATGTATATCGAGTTTACCCTCCTCTCTAATTTATCAATGATGTGTATGCAAAATGACGTATATCATTTTATATTTTATATGTGTATTTGTAAAGCAATGAACCTGGAAATGTTTATATTCAATTTCCTGTTCCGAATTGCTATGGCTATTGTTGCTTCTGTAGTTATTAATATCTGATCTGTGGAGGTTGAGTCTTAGGTGTAGTTTGTTACTAGTTTGGCCAACGTATTTCATATCACATGTAATAAAGTAAATCACATTACTGCTTTTGCAGAAAATAGGTTCCATAGTATTGTCAGTATTATGCTGAGGGTGCATGTAGGGACAAGTAAGACAGAGTTTGTTGGTGCATTTATTGAATTTTAAATAGGACTGGAGATGATTGGTATGGGAGGCTGCTACATCAACATTATTCAGGCTGGAAGCATTTGATGTTGGTTTGCTCTGTGTAGTGTGTGTCACATGTGAGTGCTCAAAATTTAAGGTATGTATTGAGGAGCTATACAGAGCATAAGCCCTCGTGGTCAAATTTATACTATCCTCCCCATATAGTTTGGTACTTGAATGTTGAAAATCCATAAAAAATGCGGGAGATAATGTAAAATTCAAATAAAATGCCAGTAAGCATAAAAAAAAAAAAAAAAGCAATAATTATAGTAAATATAAATCAATACAAATTGAATAAAATGCCAACATAATAATACTAAGAAGCATTAAATGTAAATAAAAAGAAAAGCTAATCTAATGGTTGAAGACAATAAGAGCAACAGAAGAAAAATAGGGGTAAAAAGGATAAATAAAGGGATTTATATCATAGTTTCAATGTAAGATTGAGAAGCCAGCAAGGTACTATAATAATTAATGATAAACACCAGCCAAGAAATTAAACTGAAAATTTTTAAACTGAAAATTTACTATAAAATAAATGAAATAATATACAGTGAAATGTGATGAAAATAAATAAAATACAATGATTAAATTATAGTTACAATATAGTTAAAAGCAGTAAAATTATCTAAAATAAACTGGGTTAAAAGCGATAAAACAATGAAACCTGGAGCTTTCGGAGATTGCCGTCTCCTTCTTCAACAGCACTACTAGTGCTAAGACACATCCTTAAGTAGCAGGTCCATGGCACTCATGCACATGGTCATCAGACACATGATCTACATTCTCCATGCGCGTATCGGAAACGGAAGTGGCTCGGGAGCGTGTCAAACAGAAACGGTCATCCCTTCTGAGGACAACTGCCTCAAACAGGGGGTGTAAACGGATCCCCCTGTCCCTATTAATAGTATTGTGACTGGATGAACCGATTCGCAAGCTCTCGAGCCACTTGCGTTCCCACAATCCATGGGCGCGGTCAGTAATGACCGCGTCTTCAGGGGAGATCCGATGCTGCTTTTCCCAGAAATGCTCTGCCACAGCAGACCTCACATAGTTAGCAGTCTTGATAGCGGTCATGTGTTCCCCAGACGGTCCTTTAAACGTCGCCCCGTTTCCCCACATAACACTCCTCACAATCCGGGCACTTAATCTCGTAGACCACATTGCTAGTATGGTCCTGGGCTACGGGATCTTTAACTTGGGATATCACTGTGTGCAACCTCCGACCCGGAAGTTGCACACAGTGAGTCTGGCACTCCCGCAATGCCCGTACAATGCGTTCTGAAAGGCCCGGATAGTAAGGAATGTTGTATGCAGTAGCCACAGGGCAGGCGACTCCCTACGATTGGATTCAGCCCTATGAATATATTTGTCCAAGACCCTCTGGGGGTATCCACATTTCCTGAGGTCTGCCGTGACTCTGCAAATTTCCTTTTCTTCAGGGGGACCTACAGTGGGTCCCCACCCTATTCAGCAATGCCCTGGCTACACTGTTCTTATGATGATAAGCCTGTGCTGAGCTATAATGAACAAATTGGCCACAGCACATAGGCTTTCTATAGATCGTTGTTTTTAATCTAGATCCATCTCTGCTTACCAAGACATCCAGAAACGGGAGGGACACAGCTTCTTCCACCTCCGAGGTAAATTGTATAAATGTGGAAAAGCTGTTGAGTAAACTGAGCACCTCATCTTCCTTTCCCTTTTTAAAACAGTGAAGGTATCGTCCACATATCTCCTCCACTCGCGCATGGGGAAATCCAACTGATGAAAAACCATAGTTTCCAGTTCCTCCATTGCCAAATTGGCCACAATGGCACTCCCATGGCCGTGCCATGGACCTGCTTATACATGACTTTTTGAAACACCATAGTAGTGCTTGCGAGGCAAAATTCATCACCTTTACACCTTTGAATATATTTGTCCAAGACCCCAGAGGGTCTTGGACAAATATATTCATAGGGCTGAGTCCAATCGTAGGGAGTCGCCTGCCCCTGTGGCTACTGCATACAACATTCCTTACTATCCGGGCCTTTCAGAACGCATTGTACGGGCATTGCGGGAGTGCCAGACTCACTGTGTACAACTTCGGGTCGGAGGTTGCACACAGTGATATCCCAAGTTAAAGATCCCGTAGCCCAGGACCATACTAGCAATGTGGTCTACGAGATTAAGTGCCCGGATTGTGAGGAGTGTTATGTGGGGAAACGGGGCGACGTTTAAAGGACCGTCTGGGGGAACACATGACCGCTATCAAGACTGCTAACTATGTGAGGTCTGCTGTGGCAGAGCATTTCTGGGAAAAGCAGCATCGGATCTCCCCCTGAAGACGCGGTCATTACTGACCGCGCCCATGGATTTTGGGAACGCAAGTGGCTCGAGAGCTTGCGAATCGGTTCATCCAGTCACAATACTATTAATAGGGACAGGGGGATCCGTTTACACCCCCTGTTTGAGGCAGTTGTCCTCAGAAGGGATGACCGTTTCTGTTTGACACGCTCCCGAGCCACTTCCGTTTCCGATACGCGCATGGAGAATGTAGATCATGTGTCTGATGACCATGTGCATGAGTGCCATGGACCTGCTACTTAAGGATGTGTCTTAGCACTAGTAGTGCTGTTGAAGAAGGAGACGGCAATCTCCGAAAGCTCCAGGTTTCATTGTTTTATCGCTTTTAACCCAGTTTATTTTAGATAATTTTACTGCTTTTAACTATATTGTAACTATAATTTAATCATTGTATTTTATTTATTTTCATCACATTTCACTGTATATTATTTCATTTATTTTATAGTAAATTTTCAGTTTAAAATTTTCAGTTTAATTTCTTGGCTGGTGTTTATCATTAATTATTATAGTATGGAATTCCCAGCCCCATAGGCCTGTTTGAAGATATAGCCAGTAAGGTAGACAGAGTGTGTTATATTTGAAAGTAATTCAAGGTAGCAATAGCAACACCTAGACAAAGCTTGTGAAATTACAGTGTATTAACAAGAAGATGTTACAGCAGTATTATGCATGATAATTAGAATGATATTAAAATGGATTATGGAGTACGGGTACTGCTAAAAATGTCAGAAAGAACCAACGACTGTAATGGAATGTAGATAAGTAGAATGTGGTAAAGAGAGAGGGAAGAAAAGCTGACGTAACCGGAAGTTGAAACTATGGAAAATTCATAGGTACCTGAAAAATAATTATACATTAAAAGAAGTATTTAATGCTGTAAATTCAATGAATTTAACCTCTTATTCAAGGATTAACCATCAAAACAAAGGAAGACAGGCCTGATGTAGCCCAGTGGTCAGGAGCGAGAGTGTGCATAGCACGCATTCTTGAGTGGACTGGGGTTCAAGCCCGTGACCACTAAATACGATAAATATTTGTATTGACGATTTATTGTAAACTCTACTGACTTGGTTGTTGTGCCGGAGTATAAACAGAAAATTTAAAAATTTAAAATTTAAATTTAAGAAGTAAGGCCCCTGTTTCTGACATGAAATATACATAACATGTGGTTAAAATAATGAAACCATGTTGACAATTGAATTAAGTGTGTACGTAATTAAGTGGCAGAGACAGAAAAAAAGGGAAAAGAAACCTAAGCAAGAGAAAATGAAATGAAACAAAAACAAGAAAAGAATAACAAAGAAACAACTTACTGTAGTACCAAGCTGCAGTCGTAGTGTGACAGTGACAGTAGAGAATGACCTATCACATTGCGTTGGAACAGTCTAAAAGGATTAAAAGGATTACCTGATGTGATCTATGGATGTTCGTAGTATGTCAAAGCTACCCCAAATGTTGGAAAGTGGAGACTGTAAATTGGTCAAAATTAAGATTACTTGGTGTGCTGGGGAGATTGACATTAACAAATGAAGTAGCACATCCCTGGATAGAGGAGAAATGATAAACTATCAAAGTAGTGTAAGGTAGTTGCCGAACTTTGTGTAAAGTGAAAAAAGTGAATTATAGTATGAAAATAACATTTCGATATTGCATTCAGTAAACTAATGGCTCACAAGAAATAAAAAAGGTGTGTATAAGGTGCTAGGATAGAGGAAAGAGATCGGAAGTAGTGGGAATATAGGTGTGCTAGGGCAGTCCAGGGTTGTGACTCCCGTTCCTTAATAGGACCCTGAACATAGTTCTGGGAGTATACATCACGTGTTGTAAGTCAGTAATGTTAAAATACCTAAAAATTAATTAATTAAAGATTAAAAATAGAAAAAGAAGTAAAATTCAAATTTCTAATATCTCCTTGGTAGCCAATCAGTGGGCACAAGTTTTCCTGACTGTAAGACACTAAAAAGACTAAGAGGGGCAGTGGCATAACTATGCCAATGCGGTGCATTGAGGCCCAAGACCGAAAGGCGGCCCACTGCCCTCCCACCCAAAACAAAAAAATTAATTGAGTAAAAATGTAAGTTTTTAGTTGTTTCACGATAAAATTTACTATGTCTACGAACAATAATATTTTTCACACAAAGCATGTTTATTGTTAGCTAGCTGCAGAGCACAAGCGAAACTGTAGTGAATAGTGGTGAAATGATATTAGCATAGCTGCTGTTTCCATGACAATTTTTAAGGATTTATAACTGTGGGGGCCAAAGTCAAATAGGGGCCCACTTATTGGGGGTAGGGACCTATTGATTGGGGGTTATTATTATTGAATATGGTATTACTCAAATATAATCAGGGGGGCTCATATTAAACTTTGCATTGGACAACACTTTTTTCTAGTTATGACACTGCACTATCTACCTAAAAAGATACAACCTAAGCAGATTAACAGTATAATAGCTAGCTGATATCCTTTGCTTTCAGGCTTGTACATATTGTACAGGGAGCTTATTCTCTTTATAGCTCCTCGATACATACCTTAAATTCTGAACACTCACACGTGACACACACACTACACAGAGAAAATTAGCATCAAATGATTCCCGTCTGAATAATGTTGAGGTAGCAGCCTCCCATACCAATCATCTCCAGTCCTACTTAAAATTTAATAAATGCACCAACAAACTTTGTCCTTACTTGTCTCTACATGCACCCTCAGCATAATATTGACAATACTATGGAACCTATTTTCTGCAAAAGCTGCAATATGAAATATGTTGGCCAAACTAGTAACAAATTGCCTCCATAGATCAGATATTAATAACTACAGTAACAATAGCCGTAGAACTCGGAACAGGAAATTGAATATAAACATTTCCAAGTTCATTGCTTTACCAATATCTACATCTCTATCCTAGCACATATACCTGACCCTTGCTTAAGAACAAGATAGGAGGGATTTTTCATGCTTAAATTAAAAACCCATTATCCAGTGGTGGGATTCAGCCGGCTCGCACCGGTTCCGCAGAACCGATACCTAATTTTTTGTTGAGTTCGGCGAACAGGTTGTTAAAATGGCACTTGTGATCAGGGTTCTCTCTAAGGTGGGCGCCTGGTATTCTATCGTATTTAATCTGCATAGCCTATGCCATTTATTAATTCAGCAAGAAATTTTCGTTTAGTATCGATAAAATGAAGAAAATATATGTTCTGACTGATGTTTATCAATGGTATAAGCATAGTGCTTTGTTTATAAAAGTTTATGATATGACCACACGTGGACAGAACCAGTAAAAATATTTAATTATATTATAAACTATATAAATTATATATTATAATATTATAAACATATCCGCTCCTGCTCTATAATATATTAAAATGAAACATTTTTAAAATTTTTTTCAGTAGCCCTTAAAAGGATGAAAAGGCAACAGAGTTTGACAGATTTTTTCAATAAGAAACCAAAATCAGAATTTGTTGTATTAGAATTGGCCTTGGATTCAGTTATGTCACCAACAATTTTTGTTGAACTAGTTGAATTGGAAAAACAAGATGCAGAGACAATATGTTCTTCAGTTATGGAAAGTTTAAATAATGTTGGTCTTACTAAGAACTACCTAGAAAAAAATGTAATCGGATTTTGCTCTGATGATGCCAGCGTTATTCTTTGGAGAAAATGTGGAGTGAGCACTAGGATTGCAAAAGAGTTTCCAAACAATGATATCGCACTGTTTACATCATCGCCTCCATCTTGTTTTAGATGATTCGATAAAGGAAATAAAGCAAGTAAATCATTTTAAAATATTTATTGATAAGATATACACTATTTTTCACCAATCCAATAAGAACCAAATTGAATTTTCCAAAATATCCGAACAACTTGGAATTGAAATTATAAAGATTGGTAGAGTTTTGGGACCAAGATGGGCTGCCTGTAGTTTAAGGTCAATCCTAGCTGTGTGGTGCGCTTATCCAGCGCTACATCATTTATTGTTATTCAAATAAAAAGTACTTAGGTATGACTGCCCGTCTTGAAAATATATATTATATAACTGATTTGGCATCGATGATTGATATTTTAAATGAAATTTCTCTTCTTTCAAATGCTCTGCAAGCAAGAAATATAGACATAATAAAGGCTGAAAAACTCGTGATAAGATCTATTAAAGCATTTCAAATGCTTGGAAAGGAAAAGGGTCCATACGAAAAAAAAGTTGATGAATTAATTGCTTCAGAAATCTTCAAAAATATAAAATTTGTAGAAAATCATCGATTTGTCGGGCTTCCTCAGGAAAGACTTTTAGAAAACATCGTAACGAATTTGAAAAAAAAAAAGACTAATGGATTGTGAACATTTAAAAGCAAGTTGTAGCCAATTTCAAGATAGGAATAAATTACAATTTCTCAATTTTTTGGAGCCAGATTACTGGAATATTGAAGAAGTACTAGTTCCATGGAAAACAGCTGAAGAACAATTGCTCGTATTTAATGACATTTTTAATTACCAAATTGATATTAATGATTATCGAGATTTCGTGGAAAACATTTAAAAAAATTCCCAGAATTATGCAATTCCTGAAAGTGTTCAAAGAGCTAAAAATATTGTCAGAACAATTGCTGTAAGTTCAGCAGAAGCGGAAAGGGGTTTTTCAAAGATGAACATAATATGTTCAAAGAAGAGAAGTCATCTAACTGTTTCTAATATATCAAACACAGTGACTATTAGTCTAATCGGCCTACCTCTAAAGGAATGGGATCCTACTCCTACAGTGAAAAGATGGTTAAGGATATATCACTCAGCCGATGATGCTCGGATAAAAGCGAAGAAAATTGCAAGTGAGGACGCCAATCAAGAAGCAATATGGAAATATCTTAAATAACAGTTTTATTGTTTTTTGTCAGGTATTATTTAATATTTTTTCATTAATATTTTAAAAAACTTTCTTATAACATAATCTAGTTTTGTGAACCTCTTTTATTGTTCTTATTTAAATATTAAGTGCATGAAATAAACTACCTTTCGGTATATAGTTTTTTTATACTTAGAACGGTCATTAGAGCAGCGAACCGGTTGATAAATTATTTGAATCCCACCACTGCCATTATCCATATATTAGTTTAACCACAAAATTATTACTAACAATATATCAGATATATGTATCTGATATATTGTCAGAAATTTGTGTGTTGAGTTTAAGGTGCAAATTGTTACTAGTTTGGCCAACATATTTCATATTGCAGCTTTCTTAAGTTCTTAAGCAAGGGTCAACTATATGTGCTAGGATAGAGATGTAGATATTGGTAAAGCAATGAACTTGGAAATGTTTATATTCAATTTCCTGTTCCAAGTTCTACGGCTTAAGAAATTTGTCAGACCCTTGCTCTGACAAATTTCAAATTGTCAAGAGTATTTGTTTGCACTTGTATTTGTATTAGGTTTGCACTTCTTACAAGAAGTGCAAACCTAAGAAAAGTAATTCTCACTATAAGAATAAACTGGGTAACTATTACAGAATGGTACAGCAGCTACACAGAGGTACATAAGATTCATGACCTGCTTTTCAGCACTAAGCATAGTACAGTATTCTGAAAGCCCTTTATAAATTTATCCTTAATTTTGATTTCACATCTAAACACTTACTACATCTGTTAACTGATATTTGCAAATTTAAATTAAAATCCCTCATTAATAATAAAAACATTGAACAATCTACCATCATACTGAAGTATATTGCTAATTATTATCATATTGCTAATTAATATCAAATAGGACTGGAGATGATTGGTATGGGAGGTTGCTACCTCAACATTATTCAGGCTGGAAGTTGATGTTGGTTTGCTCTGCGTAGTGTTACATTAACAAACATTTTGATCTCCTTACTACCAGCTGCCATAATGTGTGCATATCAAATCCAGATTTAGTTACTATAAACCTTTTGGCTTCATAGCTTGCAATTATAAATCCTTAGCCACCAACATGGATAAATTTGAATCACACTCCAATAAATGCATATGCCACCAACCTAACTTACATCCCTATGTTAATGCCCATTTTGGACATATTATCACTGGTAATTTAGAAATAATACCCTATCAGGAACTTAGAAACATCATCTCATTGCATCATGACATAGGTGCAGCACCCAAAAAAAAAAAAAAAAAAAATGGCACTTCCTGAACTTGAAGAGCATTAGTGTTTGGATTTTTCTGGTTTAAAAACCAGAAAATAGACAATACATCTAACTAATAGGAACTGTCAAAATAAATGTTAAAATCCAAATGAACATACAACATATCTATAACTGCTCCTTGAACTTTTTGCCAATTTGTTTGCATGATAGTGTGTCATATGCACTTTTTTGCAATCCAGGGTTCCTCCGCTATGCCACTGTGTCATCTGTATTTGGCAAAAGCCAATACTGACTTTGAAGTTGGAGTGTGGGTTTGTGAAAGGTGTGATGAAGTGTTGCGGCCAATAACTGGTGACTTAGCAGCTAGGTGGCAGCAAACACCTGGTCCGCCACGTCTGCTTCCCATTCTTTGCCGTGAGTAGGTGCACAGGTCCTACAATCTTGCTGGTCTTCCCATAGAATTCTGGAGAAACACTAAAATGAGCAGGGACGAAAGTGGGAGAACTAGTGGGAAAAGATCACAGTGATTGGGAATAGAAGAGTGAGGCTTCCCCTTGGAAGTTGGAAGATACTGGATGCTTAAAAAGTAAAGTTGAAAGAAAGACAGTGATCTCCATTCACTCCCAGGGTTGAGCATATCCAAGCCATGTTATTGGAGGAATCCCATCCTGGAATACCAGTTCTGCTATTATCCTACCCCTACGGGGTTAGCGCAAACCCGCTATACACATTTTAAGAGCCAGCAGAAGTGTAGAGGTAAATCCCACCCAGAGTGATGCTGGATCAGAAGTGGATTCCACAGATTCCAGAACACGAGTGTCAAGTCCAATTTAGTCAGTAGTCAGGAAGGTCAAGATTGCATGCCATCAATGGTTCTAGTGTATGACAAGTCATTGAAGAAGTCATAAATAGGAAGTTTGTGTTGTGTAAATAGAGATCTTCAGTGTAGTCTGAAAGAGAAACAGGTCAGTTGAAGATGAGCTACTCCAGCCTGTGAAGTTGAATTCTTTGCTTGAAAACTTTATTGGTAGATTGGGAGAATGCCAGGACTTTCTCTTTTGTGGCAATCAAGGAAGGAGAATTCTCTGTGGTTGACAATCTCATCTGAATGCAGATGCCACAAAACACGTCAGTGTAAAAAGGGCAATTATGCAGCATGTTTTCCGAGGTTCCCACTTGGTGACATTTGCAATTTATAGTTGAAGAAAGGCCAAGTTTTGCATTCATGCTGCCATGCCCTAAGATAAGGTAGGTGGCATGAAGTCCTGGGTTGAATCATACAAGATGATCAGGGGCGGCTCATTGGTGGGCACTGCGGAAATGCAGCACCCCCAGCTTTTTAAATCTAAATATACAGTCGATGGAGTTATATGAAATTTTGTGAAGAAAAATGCAATGCAATGAATATTTTTATTAATAGGTCCTGCATATAGTATACTCATCCTCTGTTTCCAATACTCATTTCAATAATAAACGAATAAAAACAAGAGATCATTTTCAACTTTGAAGTTTAACTGTAGGTGGAACTGTGTGCTATGCAGTTCCACATTTAGGCCCCAGTAGTTGAGTTAGTGCTTAGTTGGCAGGTTGCCAATATGCATTTGTTAGAGGTTGATAAAACGAGTCAAAGAAACTTGAAAATTGTTGCCAGATACACGAGAGCATAAATAGGGAGTGGTTAGACATGATTTTAATGGAATACGAATGTATGTTTGTACACTGCTTTTGATTTGTAGTTAATTGTTTAGTTTTCCAGCCCATTTTATGATATTCCACTTCTAATTTATTGTAAGAATGTTTATTATCTTTGTGCAGCATTATAAGTTAATCTAGTTATCTATATATTAATGACATTATCAGTATTAGTTATGATGCAAGGAAGCATGCTTACACAAGATCAGCCAAAAAAATCTAATTATTTGATTTGTCCATGTCATCTTATAATTTGTTTAATCCTTTCTTAATCCTCTAGCTTGCGCTTGCCTAAAACTCACATGCATCATCTGGTGCATATGACTTCTTAACAGTACCACGGAAATGTTTGGAATGAAGACAATAACTATTTCAAATTTGGTACTTCTTAAGCTATTCATCATCTTGATAGTATATTGGGTGCAAAAAAGTATTTTTATTTTTTATTTTAGAGCCATCTATCACCTTAACTAGGTGATAGATGACTTTCATCAAATGAGTTTCATCAAATGGTGCAATATCACCAATTGATGAGGCGAAATCCATGTTTATTCTATAGCAAATGCCATCGTGCAGTATGATTGATGTGTTTTGATTGCTGTTCACAGGGCAGCTGCTGAATAGTCTACCAGAATGAACCAGTTGGTAACTCTCTATAAGTCATCCCAATCAGCTAGTTTATAATCTCATTATCTCTACTCTGTCATATAGTGACTGGAGGGAGTCTGAGTTGGTGTATGCAGAAGACATTGTTGAGGCAGTGTTATGTCAAACAGCTGGGTATATTCTTGTATATTCTTGTTGTGTGTACACCATAACCAAAAATTTTATTTCTTTATAAAACATGGCCCCTCATTCTTTACTGCTGAATGCATCATGAGCAGTCAAAGTAATAGAACAAATTTATCTGCAAAAATTTAAATCTCCCAAACACTTCCTCATTCATTTCACAAATATACACAGTTTCAGCTGCAATCTCAGTGATGCCCACTTCCACTAGCATGCCAAGTCACACTTACTTTTTCTGACAGAAAACAAATATCTGTTGGTTCAATCACTGCTCATCTCAGTTGTCCTAATTATTTGCTGTATGATTCCTTTCACTTCAAAAGTGGTACTTGTGCATGTGTTCACTCTTATATTCCCTGTCAGAGACTTAATTTGGAATTTCCTCTTTTCAATCTTCTCTGGCTTAAAATTTCTCTACAACATTCTGTCAAATTCATCTGCTGCCTCTATTTCCAACTCCGCTAATCACTTGTAACTTTTTGACTTGCTTTCTTTGAAAGTTTACTTTCTCTTTTCAAATTTTCTTAAAAGTGGGGTAACACTGGTCAGCATCAATTACCTCCCTGAAATAATTTCGACAGTTTGTTGTAGGAAATGTGTTCAAAAACTCAGATATATGCTTAAAATGTTCTCATCACCCTCAGTTTCCAAATATTGTTGGTTAATGACCGAAAACTAAGACCTGCAGTTGGTTTAATCATCTTTTCTATCTATTTTCTTATTACTATTGGATTACTGCGGACACAGAGTGAAATGGAGACAGAAAAAATTATGACAAGTTTAATAATAGGAAAAACGTATATTAAATTAAATACATACAAAAGCTTTTGGTTAGTTTGTTAACATTCCTCAGTCAAACTGACAGTTAAGAGTGGAACATGAGGGCGTGTACTGCCAGTCATGTACATTAACTGCGTGATTAATTGTTGGACGTTGAAGACTGGTGTGATGCATGTGGATGTTGCCAATGTTTGTCATTCATCAGAATGGTTGCTTTGATGACAGGGTGGACATAACATCCACTGCTCCTGTTGACCGAGGTATTAGAGCATTTGATGTTCAGCGACTCCAACCAGGAGTATCGTCGGTAGTGGCAGAACCTATCTACAATCACATCACGGTGTGGGTCAATGTCGTGGTGGGTTGACCAAACATCTTCGACAATGTCCGAGTGTTCTATATCCGCTAAGCAGATTGCTCTTTCGTGTTCTGAAAGACGTTTTTCGAGCTATCTCCCAGTTTACCCAATGTAGCAGCTAGTGCAGTCACGGAAATAGATGTGGTAGACGAGACCACTTTGTAGTAAGGTGGGAACTGGTGTTTTCACTTTAGAGATGAGGGATCGTAATTTTTCTGCCTGGGAGTTGTATGCATTTCATCCCATGTGATTTTAGGTCCCTAGAAACCGGTTGTGATAGGTTTGGGTAGTATGAGATAAAGGCGCTCACGGTTGCATCATTACCTTGGATGTTCCTGTTGGTCACTGTGTGGCCATGTGTCTGTAGGTCACACCTTCAAGGGTATTGTTGGGATAGCCACACCTCGCAAGATCCGCCTTGACTAGCAATTTCGGTGCACCTCTCTTCTACAGAACTAGAGTGAGTTCAGGCATGAGTTAGCAAGGTTCGTGCAGTGGCAAGAAGATGGCTACACGCATGTGCTGACCGGAAGTTGGTAAATTGGCCAGCACACATTGGTTTACGATAGACAGTTGCCTTCAAGTGCATGCCCTCGCGTCGGACAAGGGTGTCTAAGTATGGTATGGTGTTGTCTGATTCTAGCTCGATGGTGAATTTTATGAAAGGCGGCAGAGAATTGAGGTGGTCTAAGAGTCGGTCACTCAAATTTCTTGGGGATAACCACAAACACATCATCCACGTAGCGACACCAAAAGGTAATGGGATCTGGTACATTCGTAAATGCACGACCCTCTAATTCTTCCATCGCGATATTGCTATTTCCAATAGTAATAATGAATCCAGAGCACACAGGCCTCTTTAATCATATTCGAACTGTTCTTGGCCAATAAACATAAGACATAGTCGTGAAACTGCAAAAGAATTTCATTTCTATAACCCGTGGTAAACAACATCTCAGATTTGCCCACAGGTGCAAATCAGACAAAATCATCCCGAAAGGATTTCTCTACAAACCTCCATTTCCTAATGAATGTATGCGCCATGCCTGTCAAAACTTCAGCTACAAGACCCTGAACATTTGGATCGGCTGCCTTCATCGAGACTTACAAAATGCTTCAATGAGTAAAGCAGCCCTGCTAGTCGAACTTAGTTTAGTTCCTGATCCTGTTTACACCGATATAATCCATATCTTGTGCTCCCAGGCCGTCAGAGAATCTGAATGCTACTGTACACATCAAAAACGTAAGTTCGTTGTTTTAATTGGTGAGTCCCGTGAATTTCGTCATCGGCATAGTACCCCTTCCACAAGTTGCACACAATTTGTATTGAACTTGAGCAACAAACAATTATCTACAGAACAAGTAGATCTGTCGACTCCAGGTATGAAATTTGCTGTTCTCCCAAGAAACCCACCAATCCCTGATATTGCCTTAGGCATAGAAGCGTGTTTAACACATTTCACTGAAGTGGCAAACACAATTTGCCTAAAAACTGCAGCAATTTTGCATCATGCTTGCCCTGATTCTTCCAATCTCAGCCGCAAACAAATTTCTGCCTTTAAGGCATTGAAACAAGACTTATCCATCATCATCCTACCGGCAGATAAAGGACATCGAACAGTCGTAATGAATCGCACAGATTACGAGACAAAAGCCCTGCTGCTCTTGCAGGACACTTCTGTTTACCAACCCTTAACCATTTCTCCCATCAAAGCCTTGGAATAATGGGAGTCTAAAGTGAACATCCTCATCAACAGTTGGTTTAAACAGAAGAAAATAACAGAATCCATTCATAATCGCCTCCGTGCTTCCGGCTGCCAGATTCCACAATTCTACAAACTACTGAAGGTTCACAAAGAAAGTATACTGTTAAGACCCATTGTCTCGTGTTGTGGCTCGCTGAGTTATGAATAGCAAAGTTTGTCTCTTGGCTCCTTTCTCCCTAGTAGGCAAGACCACCAACACCATCTCTTACAGTAGTGAATTTATAGAATGGATCCGAAACCTATCCATCTCAGAAAATCAAATCACGGCATAATTTGATGTAGTGTCACTTTTCACTTTTCACTTTTGATGAATGACAAACGTTGGCAACGTCCACATTCATCACAGCCACAGTCTTCAACATCCAACAATTAATCACACAGTTCATGAACATGACTGGCAGTACATGCCCTCATGTAATGGCCACGCAGCTACCATCCCAGTAGAACATCACAAGTGCAAAGCAACTCTTGAATAATGACCAAACCCTTGGCAGCAGGACCGAACTAACACCAGACGATATCTCCACTGTAACTGTGCTTAACAGGTGGTGCAATTATGTTCAACAACTCCATTTACCAACAGGTGCAATGCACAGTCATGGGTTTCCCAGTTAGTTCAATCACAGCAAATATCACGATGGAAGAATTAAAGGGTCATGCATTTCCAAATGTACCAGATCCCATTACCTTTTTAGTGTCGCTACGTGGATGATGTGTTTGTGGTTTTCCCCAGAAATTCAGGTGACCGACTCTTAGACCACCGCAATTCTCTGTTGCCTTTCATAAAATTCACCATCGAGCTAGAATCAGACAACACCATCCTATACTTAGACACCCTTGTCTGACGTGAGGGCATGCTCTTGAAGACAACTATCTATCGTAAACCAATGTGTGCTGGCCAATTTATCAACATCTGGTCAGCACACACACGCGTAGCCATCTTCTTGCCACTGCACGAACCGTGCTGACTAACTCATGCCTGGACCCACTCTAGTTCTGTAGATGAGAGGTGCACCGAAATTGCTAGAGTCAAGGCGGATCTTGCAAGGTGTGGCTATCCCAACAATACCCTTGAAGGTGTGATCTACAGACACATGGCCACGCAGCTACCAACAGGAACATCAAAGGTAATGATGCAACCGCAAGTGCCTTTATCCCATACTACCCAAACCTATCACAACAGGTTTCTAAGGTCCTAAAATCACATGGGATAAAATGTGTACAACTCTCAGGCAGAAAAGTTACGATCCCTCATCTCTAAAGTGAAAACACCAGTTCCCACCTTACTACAAAGTGGTCTCATCTACCGCATCTCTTGCCGTGACTGCGCTAGCTGCTATATTGGGTAAACTGGAAGATGGCTCGAAAAATGTCTTTCAGAACACGAAAGAGCAATGCACTTAGCGGACATAGAACACTCGGCCATTGCCGAAGATATTTGGTCAACCCATCACGACATTGACCCACACCACGATGTCGTGATTGTAGATAGGTCCCGCCACTACCGACGACACACCTGGTTGGAGTCATCAAACATCAAATGCTCTAATACCTCGGTCAACAGGAGCGGTGGATGTTGTCCACCCTACCATCGAAGCAACCATTCTGATGAATGACAAACGTTGGCAACGTCCACATGCATCACAGCCACAGTCTTCAACATCCAACAATTAATCACACAGTTCATGAACATGACTGGCAGTACATGCCCTCATGTTCCACTCTTAACTGTCAGTTTGACTGAGGAATGTTAACAAACTAACCAAAAGGTTTTGTATATATCTAATTGAATATATGTTTTTCCTATTATTAAACTTTTCATAATTTATTCTGTCTTCATTTCGCTCTGTGTACACAGTAATCCAATAGTAATAATGAATCCAGAACGCACAGGCCTCTTTAATCATATCTATTTTATTATTTTTTTTATTATTATTATTTTTTTCTTGAACATTTAGGAGTTTTCTGCAACATTCTAGAATATTGTTACATGCAGAAGAAAGGTCAGGATGTTTCTGTAAGGTTCTAGAACATTCACCAGAATTCTCTAGAAACATTGTGAGCCTTCTAGAAACTTTTCTACTGGTATATATATGAGTGGGTTTCACACCAAGCAAGCAAGCATTGTCATATTTCAAAAGTGTATGGGTTTCAGAGAGTGAGTGGTGAACAAAGTAAACAAGTGATTTAGTGAATTAGTGTTTGTAAACAAGTTTTGTATGCATAAGTGTAAATCGTGAACTGTGGGTTAAATTAGAAATAAAAATGTACAATTTTTTAATCATGTTTGTATGTTCACGTTCCTCAACCTTACATGAAATATGCCACATTCTTGCCAAAATAAGCCTGATAGCTTTTGCTAAATTTGTGGAGAAGTGTATTAAAATTGCTGAGGAAGCCACTGTCATAATTTGTGAGAAAAGCCTATGAACTCTATTTTGGATAAGGTCAGAGATCAAGATAAAGTATGGGCTCCCCAAAGATTTTCTGTAGCTTATGTTTAAGGACATTAACAGTCTAGCTTAAAGGCAGATTGATGTCTTTAGCTGTTCTGGTGATATGGCAGGAACCTCGAGACCCCATAAACGATTGTTGCTTTTGCATGACCAATATTTCTGTGGACCAGAAATATTGGTCATGCAAAAATTGGTCAACAGTGGAAAATCTAAGCATAAAGTAGAGTATCCCAACGTACCTTCTGCTTTAAGGCTGGTTCCTCATAATGCTACAAAGCACTAGAAATATTGGACTTGTCTCTGATTGAGAATCGGAAAATGAGTCTCCTGAAAATGTAGAACTGAGAACAAGTACGGATCTAGACTTTCCAACTTTTGGTACTGCAAAGTCACATCTAATCATTCAGGCAGAATTGAATGATTTGGACCTCTCCAAAATCAAGGCTCAATTACTAGGATCATGGCTTCACAGGAATTATTTTGAGAAAGGGTGTCGAGATGCCTTTTTATAGGAAGAGGCAATCTAACATAATGACTTATTACTCAATGGATGGTGCTTTGGTTTATTATAACAATGTCCAGTAATTTATGAAAGAGCATGCCCCCAAGCAGTTGAGGCTTTTCATCGATTCATCCAAGGTCAGTTTGAAAGCAGTTTTACTCCATAATGAAATAAGTATCCATCTATACTATTGGCCTATGCAGTTCACATGAAGGAAATGTATGACAACCTATAGGTTCTTTTTCAGAAACTGAGTTATTTCTTTCACTGTTTTTATTACGTTTCTTCTAAACAACTATTCACTCTGGAGAAATCTCAAATCTGCTCTACCATGGAATATTGTTACCCCATACGTTTGGGTGGTGCCCCTAAAACCTCTATCAAGCTTCTATGCTCCATTCAAAAGAGATTAGTCAGATTAATTATTGACCCGTCTCTTTCAAAGCCTCTCCACTCTATCTCATAAAGATTTTCTTTCTGCTGCATGACTTTTCTATAGATACTTCCATGGCACTGTTCTTCTGAATTGGTGCTGTAATTCCTCTTCTCTCTTCCAAGCACATGCTACAACCAGTAAACATTCATTTACTCTCCAACTTCAAACCAGCATTTCTTGTTGCACATAAAATACTGCTGTACAAATGGAAGCAATGTGGCATGAAGGGCAAGTCACTGCTATGGATAAAGGAATGGTTAAATCGAAGCAGACGGAGGGTGGGTTATTAATGGGCACTGCTCTTAATGGAATAATGTTATTAGTGGAGTTCCCCAGGGTTCAGTGCTATGTCCATTGTTGTTTTTAGTATTTATCAATGATATTGATGAAGATATATATATATATATCTGGATTAATGTCTAAGTTTACAGGTTGAGCTATTCGATGGGCTGAGAAATGGCAGTTTATGTTTAACATTGACAAATGCAAGATACTGCATGTGAGTAGCAGTAACTGCAGCACAACTTATCAACTCTGTGGTACTACACTCTGGGTAGTGGAGAATGAAAAAGACCTAGGAGGTAAATGTGCAGTCAGACATGCTCCCAAGACAGCTCACAGGGTTTTGTCAATGATATACAAAACTTTGCTTACAGAGATAAGGATGTAATTATCCCTTTGTATTTGGCCATGGTTAGGCCACGTCTTGAGTATTGTGTACAGGTCTGGAGGCTTCACTTTAGGAAGGATGTAGATCTGCTGGAACAGGTGCAGAGAAGGGTAACTAGATTGGTGGAAGGAACAAAAGGGTGCTTTTACCTAGAAAGGCTTCAATTCTGCAAATTGCAGAGTCTCAAGACCAGACACCTGTGGGGAGACCTGATTGAGGTGTTTAAAGCCTTGAATGGATTGGGTAAGCTGAATGTTAATTCAGCTTACCCAGTGATGCCAGAAAGCAATATTAATAGCATCAGCTAAAAAAAAAAAAAAAATCAGATCACCCATCCATACCCTCCAAAAATTTGTCTAGTTCTCCCATGAATTTATTCAACCCATCCACTTCCACAACAACAGATTCAAGCCTGTTCCAGCAATCAACTACCTGCTGGCTGAAGGCAAACTTCCACACATCTATCCTGCAATCATCCTTCCTCAACTTGAATCATTTGCCATTAGTACTACTACTTCTTCTTTTTCATTTATCCCTTGAACTTTCTTTACATCCTTCCTTCATATGTTTTTCTTGAAAATTACAATCTACAGAAATTCAAGTGTAATATGAACAAGTATCTCCTTTTGTCCTCCGACTTTCATGCCACATGTGGTACTAATACCTTTTGTGTTTGTGGTTGTCATTTGAAAAAAAAAAAGAAAAAAAAATATCCAGTGTTCCAAAAAATGCTTATTTTAATTTTTTTTTTTTTTTGATTACTTTCATTCAGTTGAAATCCTCTACATTCATTTTAATATAAACTTCATTTGCAGCTATATCACGATAAATCAGTTAAGGAAGGAGTTGTGTTTGGTAATGGTTTGAATTTCAATAAGATATACTTTTATCAAAACTTAATTTTTCATTAAAAAAAAAAAAAAATCAAAACTGCAGCCATTATCAATCCACTGCAGGATGGAAGCCACCTCAACGCTTCATCTCAGGAAAATGGACCATAATCTGCCCCGCTGGTCCAGTGCGGGTTGGCAGATCAGATCAACCATATTTAGCAGTCATGGGCTTGAAACCCAGTCTACTCAAAGAGCATGCTACTGCACTCTCACTCCTGACCACTTGGCTACGTAGGCCTTAATTTTGCATAAGGAGGTTCAATTGCAGGTTAAGAATTTGAGCAGTTATTCCCTCTAAAGCAAAAGGTTAAGAACCTTTTGCTTTAAGCAGACAAGATTTTGCAGCTTACAATAGATGCATGTGCCATATAATAAAATATAAATTTTTTTGCTTAAAGATTAAAAATGCATTTTTTTAATAAATTTTTTATCCGTACTAAGAATTAAAATTGGGTGCAATTAAAATTTAATCTCAATTAAAATTGGGTGCAGTGATGCTCACGAACATATTGGTGATTGCAAGGACAGGTTAAGAATCCCTGCTCTAAAGGAATACAAAAATATAGCATTGTAGCTCCCTACTCAAGAGTTTAAAATAACAAGTTTAGTGTATGCAAAGGGACTAATAGTGTGATGCACACATTTTTAGCCTGAAGTTTATATTTCGAAACCATTACCTATCTGTATTGCTAGTTTATTGATTTTACTGGCTGTTGGCTGAATTTAAACCTTTTTCAACCAGTACATCAAATTAATCAGTTGAATTCATAAACAACAAGGTACTAATATGACTTCAGTTAAATTTTTCATCTTGTGTGAATAAATAGTTGATTTCTTGTGTGTTATAATTTCTCCCATGAATCAGAAAGAATATATAGCCAAATTACTAACAGGTAATTTTGGAACCTTAAAATAAGTTACATTTTGCATGGTAGACTTGCCATTGAAGTCTATTTCATTCATATATTTGGATATTTTGTTTTGTTTATTTGTTTTGTAAATATAGCTTATTTTGTTTTGTTAGGTGAACATAATAAACTGTGTTCATCTGCTTTGAATTCTAGGTTCATCACTTATTTATGGGTCGTTCAAAGAAAAGTGATGCTGGAATATCTGTTAGCAGTTTAGTATCAAGTAAGTATAAGAACCTTCTACTTATCTTCCATGGCCTTTCTTATTATAATTTTATAGAATTTATTATTAGAGAGATATAAGTGATTGCACTCATGCAGATATTGTACTATTCCTTTTATACAGAATCATCTCTGTTTAGACATTTGTCTCTCTTCTTTTTTTTTTTTTTTTTTTATAAAAACCCCAAACATGAGAGGTATTAGAACCTATAGAGCTTAGTACCATGCTTGGGTTGGAGGTTAAGAAGACGAAAAAAGATATTTGTTGACATTAGACTTGAACTTCTGTAGACTGTAATTTTCAGAAAATACATATGAAGGAAGGTTGTTCCAGAAAACGGCAGTTAAATGAATAAACGAGGAAGATGAAAAGTGAGTCCTGTAAATTTCAAGTTGGACAGTAAATGGATGTTGACTGGTGACGTCACGTGTTCGGACTGTTTCGAAAGAGAGAGCGGGAATTATAGAAGCCAATTCATAAGAACAGTGCCCATGGAAGAATCTGTAGAAAAGGCATGTAGCAGAAACAGTACGTCTGTGAGACAAAGAGTGGAGAGACTCTGTTAGAGAGAAGTCATTAATTAACCTAACTGCCCTCTTCTGAATGGAATCTAGAAGCTTTGAGAGAGAGGTTTTGGTGGCACCACCCCAGATGTGGGAACAATATTCCATGGTAGGGCAGATTTGCGATTTATATAGAGTGAGCAGCTGTTTGGAAGAAAAGTAATGCCGAGAGCGAAAGAGAAAACCAAGTTTTTTAGATGCAGAGGAAGGAATATTTATAACATGCTTGTGCCAAGAGAGAGATTAGAAGTCAGGGTAATCTCTAAAAGAAATATACCATGGCCATTTTGCCTAGAAATCAGAGTGACACTAAAGATAAGCATAGGAACAGAAGAACTCTTTTTGCGAGATATAAGACAAGACTGAGTTTTAGAAGGATAGAAATCAATTAAGTTGTCTTTGCTCCACTGGAGAATTACCTGGAGATCGGCATTTAAGGAATTGGTAGTGGATATTCGAGAAGTTGAAGCTGATTGAGCAGGGCAAAGTTTTTCAAAATAGAAAGTGGAATGCAATGTACTATCATCGGCAAAACTATGGATGGATTTCCAGTCAAGGGAAGAAGGTCATTAATATACAAGAGGAAAAGAGTGGAGGAAAGAACTGAAACTTGAGGGACACCAGCATTAGTGGAGAAGTTAGAGACCCCATCTACCATCACCCTTAGTGAGCGATCAGAGAGAAAACTGGATAACCAATTATAAAAGACAGTTGGCAAACCATAAGATGGAAACTTGTTTAGAAGACCTTTATGCCAAACATGATCAAAAGCCTTTGAGATGTCAAGAGCAACTGCTTGTGTTTCACCAAACTTTTCCATCGGATTTGTTCATAAATGGGTAACAAACCAGAATATAACCAGGATCGACACTGACGGAATCCATACTGGTGATCGTTGATCAGATGGAAGGTTTCTAGGTAGTTTAAGAGGTGGCAGTTAATTGATTTCTCCATTACTTTAGAAAAAATAGAAGTAATTGCAATGGGACGATAATTGGATCGGAGGGACTTATCGCACTTTTTAGGAACTGGCTGGATATGAGCAAATTTCCAAGCAGAAGGAAAAACACCTTTGGAATAAGAAAGTGAAAAAAGGCAGCAAACAACAGGAGCACAGGTTTTGAGAACAAGTGGAGAAATACCATCAGTACATGGAGCTTTCTTAGCATTGAGATTCGTCAAAATCGTTCTTACATCCTTTTGACGGAAGATCACAGGAGGCATTAAATGGATTGTGTTCGGAATGGTGGGAGGTGTTTTACCAAGATCATTAATTCATGAGTTGGAAGAAAAATGTGATGCTAGCTGTTTCACCAAACTATTCCATTGAATTTGTCCATAAATGGGTAACATAAGCCAGAATATCACCAGTGGATCGACACTAACGGAATCCATACTGGCAATCACAGAAATGGACATCATTGAGATTAGAATTGAGACCACATATATTTGTGGAATGAACTAGGAAATGTTTGGGAGGTTTAGATCTTTTCGCAGATATCATCATCATCAGCCATTTTCAATCCACTGCAGGATGAAGGCCTCTCCAGCAACTTTCCAGTTCCTTCTGTTTTGAGCACTGGCCATCCATTTACTACTCAAAAACTCATGAATTTCATCTATCCATCTCCGCCTTTGTCTTCCAGGTTTTCTTCTAGCTCCTCTTGGGTACCATTCTGTTATTTTCTTAGTCCATCTGTCATCATGTCTTCGAGCTATGTGTCCTGCCCAAGACCATTTTACTTCTTTAGTTTTGATAAGAATGTCCTTTACTTGAGTTTGCTGCCTAATCCATGTGTTTCTCTTTTTATCTAACAGTCTGATTCCCAATATAATTCGTTCCATTCTTCGCTGTGTAGTTCTCAGCTTCTCTTCCATTCTTTTGGTGAGTGCCCAAGTTTCACTTCCATAAGTCATGGTGGGGAGTATACATTGATTCATTATTTTACGTTTCAGACAAACTGGGATATTGCTCTTCAGTATGTGACTATATTTCCTGAATGCTATCCATCCAAAATTTATTCTTCTCTTGACTTCCAGCCATTTATCATTATTACAGCTAATAACTTGTCCCAGATAAGTATATGACTCCACCTTTTCAATTACTGCTCCTTCAATCATTATTTCCCTTTCCGTGGCATACTTGTTCATCATTACTTTTGTTTTAGCCATATTCATCTTTAGTCCAAAATCCTTACTAACTGTGCATAACTGATTAAGATTTTCCTCTAATTCTTTGGGATCGTGGCTTATGACCACAATGTCATCTGCATTTCGTAAATGGTTTAGGTACTCTCCGTTCACATTGACTCCTTTCTGCGACCAGTCTAATCTTCTGAAAGCTTCCTCAAGGGCAGCAGTAAACAGCTTCGGAGATATTGTGTCTCCTTGTCGAACTCCTTTCTCGATTTTAAATTTGCTACTGTCTTTGTCTAGTCTAATAAAGGATGTAGCACTCTCATATATTTTCTTCAAAATCATAATATGTGGAGTATCTATGCCTTGTCTTTCCAGTGCCCGAAACATTGCCTTATGCTGTATGGAGTCAAATGCCTTTTCATAATCCACGAATGCCAGGCATAATGGTGTTTTATATTCATTTGCTTTCTCCATTAGCTGTGATATTACGTGAAGGTGATCCATAGTTGAGAATCCTGTCCTAAAGCCAGCTTGCTCTTTCGGTTGATTCTCATCAAGTATTCTTTCTAATCTGTTAGTAATGACCCTTGTGAACAACTTGTAGATATGGGATAACAAGCTAATTGGTCTATAATTTGCAATTTCTGATTTATCTCCTTTCTTATGCAGCAAAACTATGATTGCATTATTCCACTGCATAGGCATCACACCTTTTCTAATGCACTTTGTGAAGAGCCTTGCCAGTTTTTGTGTTATGTCTCTTCCTCCCAATTTTAACAACTCTACAGTAACTTCATCTTCCCCCGGGGCTTTCCGATTCTTCATTTTCTTCAATGCATGTTCTACCTCATCAGGTAGAATATCGGGTATGTCGTATGTGTTGCTACTTTGCAATCCATCTTCCCCACTACTGGTATCATTCCCTCGCTCCTTGTATAATTCTCTATAGTAGTCTTCTGCTATTTGAATTATGCCTTCTCTGCTGTTTATAAGTACACCGTCGCTATTCTTCAGTTTCAGTATCGTTTGTCTGTGTTCCTGCTCATGGCTGCTGATTTAAATCCTTTGTTTTCCCTTAATGCTTGTTCTACTTTTCTTGTGTTAAATCTTCTTATGTCCTCTCTGAGTCTCTTTCTAATGGCTTTGCATAACTCAGTATACTCAATTTTCTCCCTGTCAGTGTTTTTCTTGCTCTTCTTTGTCGTCTTTGGTTCATCATGACAAGTGTTTCTTGACTAATATTTTCTTCTTTGGATTTCTGTTTCCCTATAGGTTTCTTGGGCTTTATCACTTTCAGAAAGTTAATATTCCTCGTCGATATCTTGGTCCTGAGCAGTCTGCAGAAGCTCAAACTTGTTCTTAAGTTCCAGTACATACTGCTTTTTCTCCTCCTCTGTTATTTCAAAGACCTTTGTATTATTTACTCGAGTCAGTTTTTTCCTTTCCTTTCCTACATCTATATCAAGTGTACATCTTACCATTCTGTGATCACTTCCAACATTTACCTTATTCAGGACGGTAACATCATTCACAATATATCTTCTGTTAGTGAGGATGAAGTCGATTTCATTAGTTGTTAATCCATTTGGACTCTTCCATGTCCACTTTCTGTTCACCCTTTTCTTGAAAAAAGTGTTCATTACTGACATTCCTTGAGATTCTGCAAATTCCACAAGTCTTTCACCTCTTTTATTTCTTTCACCAATTCCAAAATTTCCTATAGTTCCTCTTTCTGCGCTGTTTTGCCTTTTTCCAACCTTAGCATTGAAGTCCCCCATAATAATAGTGTAGTGGGTTTTCTGCTCATCTAGAAGACTCTCAATTTCAGTGTACATTTCTTCAACCTCTTCATCATCATGGCTCGATGTTGGTGCATAAATCATTATAATCTTTAGCTTGTACCTCTTAGAAATCTTGAGTATTAGTCTTGACACCCTTGGTGATGTACTTTTGAATTCCAAAATGTTGTTTTTAAAATCTTTATGGACCAGAAACCCAACTCCACCTTCACTCCTTTCACTGTTTCCATTGGTGTACAGCAGATTTCCACTTGATAAACTTATAAGTGATTCATTTCTTCTTCTTGTTTCAGCCAAACCGATGATATTCCAATTCACATTTTCTAATTCCTTTTCCAGCTCTAATATCCTGTCTTCACCGATGAGTGATCGTACGTTATAACAGGCCAAGTTCAATTTCCGTGCATGGCAGCCTGGTCGTACCCAGAGATTCTTAGCACCCTCTGCCTCCACTCTGATCCTCTCGCTGCTGTAAGAGGGAGAGTGAAAGCTGCTGGGGACTGAGGGCCATTTGTATTGTTGTGCTCTCATTGCTGGAGGGTTTGGTCTTTTCCTCTTCACGCTGACCAGGCGTCTTGAAGAGAACCACTCTACACGTTCGTTGCCACCTAAGTGACGTAAAAGTGACTCAGATAAGCTTACTCTATTAGTTTGACAATTCATGGTTTATTCAATAGTAAGAAAAATTGGGGGGGGGGTGCTGTATGAAGTAATGAAATTTTTGGATATGGCGTACACATGGTAAGAATATACCCAGATCCTTGACATAATGTGGCCTCGACAATGCCCCCCGCATACACATTACTCGGACTCCCTCCAGTCACTATCTGGCAGAGTAGAAGTAGCAAGATTATACACTAGCTGATCTGGAAGCCTCCTAAAGAGTTACAAATAGGTTCGGTCCGGACCTATTTCTAACTAGCGGCCGGCCTGCGAACACCATTTTAGGCCATGATGTTCGCCATGATGTTCATCATAACCTCAAAAGTCCTCAATCATACTGCATGATGGAAGAGATGTTTGCTCTGCAGCAAATGAGTGTGTTCTCAGCAGTTCACAAAGAAATCTCTATCAATCAACTGCTAAAAGGTCATCACCACTGCAAAACATGATAGTTATATACAAACTACAGACCTGATATGCCTCTCAGATAAGGCGATCCATGTGAAAAACTGTCTTCTACTGTGGGAAAATTAGTGTTACAGTTTGTAGTGTAAAAATTATATAAGGGAATGAGCTTATAGAGCATCAACAAAATTGAAAGAGAGGAAAATGCCTTATTGCAAATCCCCTCTAGCAATTTGCCTAATCCGTCTTTAAATTTGATCAAACTATCCACAAAAACCAGATAGAAGTTAGTTCCAGCAATTAGTTACTTTCTGGCCGAAATCCAATTTTCACGCACCTTTCCTGCAACCATCATTATGCAATTTAATTTTATGTTACCTTGTGTGTTCTGTCTAAGAAAGAGTAAGGATGTTATTGGCAGATATTTTATTCAATTTGTTTAAAACTTTAAACACTTCAAACAGATCTTCCAGATGCCTAATTTCAAAACTGCAAATTAGAGAGCTCAAGTCTTTCTAAGAAAGAATACCCTTTTTTTGTGCCTCTGATTAACCTCTTGATTTTCTCTGCATTTTGTTTCAGTAGAATGCAGTATTCAAGATGTGGCTCTCATAATTATGGGTAAGGGTTTGCATAAGCAAACCTTTAGCCATAATTATGAGAGCTTCCCTGGACTCAGGGGAGGTACCCGTGGACTGGAGATGTGTAAATGTGACCCCAATCCACAATGGAGGATCAAGGAGACACAGGTAATTACAGACCTGTTAGTTTAACTTCTGTTCCAGGGAAATTAATGGAGGCATTGGTTAAAGAAGCATTGCAGGATCATCTAGACAAGACTTCAGTTATAGCTTGGACACAGCATGGGTTTGTTAAGGGGAAGTCTTGCCTGACCAGTTTCATTGGATACTATGATGTGGTCACCAAGGAACTGGATGCAAAGAATAACTTTTATATCATATATTTGGATCTTAGAAAAACCTTTGATACTGTTACACATGGAAGACTGCTGCACAAATTGGACCAGTGTGGAATTGGAGGCAAATTGCTGCTATGGATAAAGGGATTGCCGATTTGGTGAAGACAGAGAGTGGTAATCAATGGACACTGCTCTTCGTGGACTAATGTTATTAGTGGAGTCCCTCAGGGTTCAGTGTTCAGGGTTCTGTATTTATAAATGATATTGATGATGGTTTACAGGCTTAATGTCCAAGTTTGCAGACGATACGAAGGTTGGCAGGGTTCTTAATGATACTAATGACAGTACACTGCTGCAACAGCTGTTTGCAAAATCCATGGACCAACTGCTCTTTCTATATAACAGAATATTTCAAGAAGAGCAGTGTCCGGATTCCTGGCATAAGGCAATTGTGCTTGCCTTTCCTAAGCCAGGAAAGGTTCCTAAAATCCCAACGAATTACCGTCCTATTGCTCTGACTAGCTGTATGTGCAAAATTCTGGAGAGAATGGTCAATGCCTACCTTATCTGGTATTTGGAGGCAAATGGGCTCCTCTCCAGATTGCAGTGTGGGTGCCGTAGGAATAGGTCAACTTTGGACCGTTTAATCAGGCTTGAAACTTCCATTCGATATGCCTTTTTAAAACGAGAACACCTGGTGTCTGTGTTCTTCGATATGGAAAAATCGTATGACACAACTTGGAGATTTGGAATTTTAAAAGACCTCTACAGCATCGGCCTTAGAGGTAATCTCCCCAATTTTATTAAAAACTTTTTATGTCATCGTTCTTTCCAATTCCATGTAGGATCTACTCGCTCTCCCTCTTTTAGCCAAAAGGACGGAGTACCTCAAGGATCCATTTTAAGTGTTACGCTTTTTGCCATCAAAGTTAATTCCATCACAGAACAACTTCCCCCAACTGTAAACTGTGCTCTCTATTTTGACTATTTTTAGCATATTCTGTCATTCCTGCAACATGAGGGTAATTGAGAGGCAAGTGCAATGTGCCATTGACCATCTGAACTCATGGGCAACGAATAACGGATTCAGGTTCTCTCCACAATAGACTGTTTGCATGCATTTTTGCAGAAAGCGCAATCTTCACCCTGAACCTGAACTGTGGCTTGGACAAAATGCTATTCCAGTAGTGCCTGAGACTAGATTTTTGGAGCTTATATTTGATAGAAAGTTGACCTTTCTACAACACATCCGTCAACTATGTGCAAAGTGCATGTGAGGCTTGAATATCCTACGTGCAATCTCCTCACATTCTTGGGGCGCTGACCGATGTACTCTTTTGCGCTTCAATCGTGCACTCGTATGATCTAAGTTAGATTACGGGTGCCAGTTATACGCATCCTCTAGACTCAGCGTACTCTGATGGTTGGATCCCATCCACCATCAGGCAATCCGTATCGCCACTGGAGCATTTCGAACTTCTCCTGTCCATAGCCTGTATGTCAAAGCAAATGAGCCCTCACTTCAACATAGCTTATGTGTCGAAGCGAATGAGCCCTCGTTATCGCTTCGCAGGAAACAGGTGTCTCTACAGTATGCTTTGAAACTGAAATCCCTGCCAGACCATCCGACGTGGACACCACATCGGATATCGGATGGTCTGGTCAGATGGTTTTTGAGCCACGTTGGGAAAATCTGTACAACATTCGCCAGACTGCCAATCAACCATTCAGTATTCATATCCAAAGGCTACTCAATGATTTGAATATCACATTAGACAATCTTGCCCCGTCACCAGGGCAACCTTCTCCACCCTGGCATGCTCGTGTCCCAAACTGCAATCTCCCTTAACAATTGGAGAAAGGACAGTACTCCATCTACCATCTACCTGCAGCTCTTTTTAGCACAGCGCTCGGATAATGCTGACTTCTTGCCCAACTACACAGATGGCTCGAGGTCAGAAATGTCTGTCGGATCTGCAGCTGTTTTCCCAGACACCACGGTATCTGAGCAGATCTCCAACAAATGCAGTGTGTTCACTGCAGAGCTGCACACAGTTGAGCTCTGCAATACCGATTCTCTGAGTTCAGTGCAGGCTTTATCATCGATGAGGTTCAACCCTCATCCTGTCCTGACCCAGATACAGCAGAAGCTGCACTTCCTTGCACAATCTGAATTTGATGTTCGTTTCTGCTGGATCCCAGGCCACATTGGGATCTCAGGCAATGATATGGCAGACTTTGCAGCCAAATCAGCCAACCTCTTTAACTCTTGCCTGTTAGTCCCCTATACAGACTACAGGCAAGTAATTAGAAAGAAACTGGTGTCCCAATGGCAACACTCATGGCATTTCGGTTCCTGCGCAGTCTAGTCCGCGCAGGAACCGAAAAGAGGAAGTTGTTCTATCACGGCTCCGCATAGGACATTGTCACTTGACACATTGCTATCTGCTGAGGGCAGACGATCATCCTATGTGTAGAAATTGTGACACCATTTTAACAGTCAGTCATATTTTAATTGAATGTCTATCTTTTTATAATGACCGTTTATGTTTTAGCCCTCTGTCTGAACCTTATTCACTCGACAGATTTTATCGGACAATGACAACGTGTCAGCTATTTTTAAGTTTTTACAACTTATTAATCTAAATAACTCTTATCTAGAATGTTTTTATCGTTTTATGCTTTATGAATGCTTTATATCGTATACTCTTTTACAATAATATACAAACAATTGTAATATTATAGTTTTATATTTTACATCTTTTTGACTTGCCGCATTATAGCCTTAGATGTTAATGCGCCATAAAATCCTAAAACAAACAAACAAACTGCTGCAACAGGATCCAGAAAAGTTGAGCAGATGGGCTGAGAGGTGGCAAATGAAGTTTAACATTGACAAATGTAAGATACTACATATGGGAAGCAGTAATCCCAGAGTAACGTATCAACTCTGTGGTACCACACTGACAGTAGTAGAGAATGAAAAGGGCCTGGGGGTAATTGTGCAGGCAGATATGAAGTTTTCTGAGCAGTGCAGACAGTCTGCAAGAGTAGCTCATAGTGTCTTCTCAATGATATACAGGAATTTTTCTAGCAGGGATAAGGAGGTGATTATCCCCTTATATAAGGCAATGGTCAGGCCACACCTTGAGTACTGTATACAGCTCTGGAAGCCTCATTTTAAGAAGGATGTTGAGTTGGAACAGTACAGAGAAGGGCAACAAGATTAGTGAATGGAACAAAGGGTTGCTCTTATGAAGAAAGGCTTAAGTTTTGCAAATTACAGTGTCTGGAGATTAGGCACCTCCGAGGTGATCTGATTGAGGTGTATAAAGCCTTGAATGGTTTGAGCATGCTCAATGCTGATGGAATTCTTCCTCTTGCCCAGAATAATCATTTGAGAGGGCATAAATTCAAATTGAGGAAAGACAGTTGTATGATAGATGTGCGAAGGTTTGCCTTTAGCCAGTGGGTGGTTGATTGGTGGAACAAACTTCCATCTGTCGTTGTAGAAGTTGATAGCTTATATAGATTTAGGGCAGAACTTGACAGACATTTGGAGCAAGTGGATGGGTGAAATAAGGGGGTTTTTTTTGGCTTATTCTATATAAGCTTGCTTTCTAGCATCATGTGCCTTTGCTAATGCTAACCAACCATTGCTTATACAGTGAAATAATCACATATTTTCCCTGCTGGCAAAATTCCTTATATCGTTTGCAAAACACTTTGTTATATCATCAGCCTGTTTGCACTTTCAGAGAATTTCATGTCAGACTGTACACTTAACTTTTAGTTTTTTTTTGTTCTGCACCAATTGAGTTTGATATTTCCCCATTGGTATGTTACTCTGGGATTACTCCTATCCAGATTTAGTATCCTGAATTTATCGATGTTAAATACCAGTTGTCACTATCCAGCCCATCTACTTAGTTTAATTAGATCTTTTTGCAGCATATTGTAATTACTGTCAGTAACTTCTGTGCCCAAATTTGCATTTTAACAAACTTCAAAATTAAACTTGATGGGCTTTCATCACTATCATTAATAAAAATTTAACACAGGAAGGGGCCTAACACTATAATCTGAGGAACTCCACAAATAACCTTAGTCCCCCAAAGCACAGTAGCCATAAATACATCAATAACTTTTCAGTAAAGAATAGTCATAATTTTTAATGAACAACTGTACTGCTTGCTATCTCTAGCTGAACTGCAGCATTTAAGACAAACCAAGCTGCATCACATAGCAACTGCATGGTTAACTTCTGCTCACAGTGTGACCTTGGCAGTCAGTCAAGTTTATACCTGTTCAGTTTCACCTATATAAGAATGGTCATGACACATAAGGAATGGTATGCTGCTCTTTAATTTTCTTTTCATCGCAAGAAAATATCAGCTAAAACATATGAAATGTTAAAAGAGGCTTATGGTGAATCAATGCAGGTGGTTTAGAATGTTTAAAAATGGATGTCATTCAATTACAAAATTCAGCTGTCCTGGAGCTCCAACCACTGTTGTCACCACAGAAACTATAAACACTGCTTCTGTAATTGTGAGAGAAGATCTTTGTCTAACAGAAAGGCAACTGGCAAAGATGCTGAGAATATCAGTAGGAAACATATGCACTGTAGTCTCCATGATAATTTTTCTGACAGATTTTTGTGTATGCTGAGTTGCAAGACTAGTCACACCTGAGTCATGCTGTCACAACATAAACCATAAACATTGTAATCATGAGAGAAGATTGTCATATGTAACAGTAAGGTAACTGTGAGATATGTTGAGAATATCAGTAGGAAGCATGCACTACATTCTCTGTGACAATTTGCATATGACACTTGTTTGTGTACACTTGTTTGTGTACAATTGATTCCAAGACTATTCACACCTGTGCAATAGCAAGTTTGCATGGAGGTTTGTCAGGAGTTTGAACAGATGGTTACTGATGATGTTAAGGTTCTGTACAAGGTGATAATGGTGGATGAGACATAGCTTCTTCATTTTGACCCATAGAATAAGCAACAAAGCTCTGTTTGGAAGTCTGTTTCAATGCCAACACTGAAAAAAGCAAACATGAAAGGTTACAGTCATCTCTGTTTTACTACAGAACTGTAATTCACACTTTGCAGAGGACCTCAACTGCATGCAGGTGGGTGGATGCTGCATCACAATAATGCGAGACCTCACATTGCTCATTACTGTTAAAATGAGTACTTAGCCAACATTAATGTCAAGTGTGTTTCTCATCTGCTCTACTACAGCCCTGACCTGCAATTTTTTTTTTTTTTTTTAGTCAAAGAAAGAGTTGCGAGAAGAGAACATTTCCATTTTTGAAGACAGTTCTAAAAGCATGTCAAAAATGGCTTCCACCATGTTTTGAAGAATGCTAGAAACAATGGAGTAAGCGCATTTCATCAAATGTGGAATGAATTATGTAACATTCATTGGATAATTTAAATTTAATTTCACTAGTGATTAAAAGTTTGATGAGCAGTATAATTTTCACTTCAATTAAACTCAAAAAAGGATTCTTCTGCCCCTATACTTATCTTCAATGACACTGATTACCCTGACTTCTAATCTCTCTTGGCATAAGCACATCACAAATATTGCTTCCTCTACATCTAAAAAACTGGGTTTTTCTCTTTCACTCTCAGCGTTACTTTTCTTCTACAGCCGTTCACTCTGTACAAATTGTAAATCCATCCTGTTATGGAATATTGTTTCTATATCTGGGGCAGTGCTCCCAAAACTTTTCTCAGGCTTCTAGATTCCATTCAGAAGAGGGAAGTTAGGTTTATTAATGACTCATCTCTAACAAAAGTCTCTTTAATCTCTGTCATCACAAGTTATTTACATGAACACTTCTTCTGAATTGGCTTCTATAATTCCTGCTCTCTCTTTGAATCAGTCCAAACATGAGATGAACCAGTGAGCATCCTTTACAGTCCTACTTCAAACTCACAGATCCAACTTTTCTTCTTCCTCATTTATTCCTTCAAATTCAGTTTTCTGGAACAATCTCCCTTCAGATTTTCTGAAGATTACAGTCTACAGAAATTCAAGTCTAATGTCAACAAGTATCTTCTTTCATCTTCTCAACCTTCAACCCGTGCACAGTACTAAATGCTATAGGTTCTATTATCTCTCATGCTTGGGGTTTTCATAAAAAAAAAGGGAAAAAAATCCAACTGAAGTTATTGTCTTGCACTGAGCCCAACCAAACTATAATATTTTGTTGGATCTCTGTCCACTCTTGTGATGCCAGAAACAAAAAGGCTGAGCTTTCTGTAAAACAGCTCCATGATGTAACCCCACAACCTTTTAAAGTGCCCTATATAACACTATAAAAATGTTATATATACTGGTCAAAATTATGACAAGCCTAAGTTAATAATAAATTCCATTGTTCAAAAACTAACACTATGGAACTCAAGCATCAGATGTATTTTTGCATTTTAACAAACTTCAAAATTAAACTTGATGGGCTTTCATCACTATCATTAATAAAAATTTAACACAGCAAGGGGCCTAACACCATAATCTGAGGAACTCCACAAATAACCTTAGTCCCCAAAGCACAGTAGCCATAAATACATCAATAACACTATGGAACTCAAGTGTCAGATGTATTAGATGGTGAGACATTACTGGCAAGACTTTGTATGCCATGCATCCAGCTTGGCATCAACTCCATGAGACTGCTGAAGGCATCCTCAGTATCCTGAACCAGCTCGACAGAAGTACATCATTGAGACCAGCAATGGAGCAAGGCATTGGTGAATGCTGCCTTCCATTGCATCCCATAAATGCTCAATGGGATTAATGTCAGAGAAATTTGGCAGCCATGGGAGCACACGAAATGCTTGGATTCGATCCTTGAACCATTCCTGCACAATGCAGGCCTTGTGAAACATGGCATTGTCTTGTTGAAAGAGTCCAGTACCATCTGGATCCAAGGAAACCTGGTCTGGAACAATGCCAAGGTAGGATCTGGTGGGGAGGGTGTGTTCAATGGGGATGAAGAAACCCGGTGATATCCATGAAATCCTTCGAACCACGATACCACTGCTGCTGGCATGATGGAGCTGGAACCTTCCTTCATCAGACCAGGCATCTCTTTTCCAGTTGTCTACCTTCCAGGAATCGTGCTCCTCAGTGCCGATTTTATACATGTACGGGCCTCTAGGCAAATTGGTGAACTCAGGCCCTATTTTTAAAAGCTTTATATTGATATAAAGCATTGAACCATTGAGGCTAATTATGCGAGCATCATTAGACTCTGGGGAGATTCCCTTGGATTGGAAAAGTGCAAATGTATCTCCCATACATAAGGGTGGCTCTAAAAGTGAAGTTGGAAATTATCGACCTGTCAGTCTGACTTCAGTAGTAGGGAAAATCATGGAGGCAATGATCAAGGGTGGAATTCAGGATCATTTGGATTGAATTGAAATTCTCAAGGATACTCAGCATGGTTTCGTAAAGGGAAAATCATGTTTAACAAATCTGGTTCGCTATTTCGAAAGGGTCACTCACGAGCTGGATTTAGGGAATAATTTCGACATTGTTTATTTAGATTTCAGCAAAGCTTTTGACTCAGTCCCACATGAGCGGTTGCTTTATAAGCTGGAACAGGTTGGAATCACTGGGAAAATCCTTAGATGGATAGAAGGATGGCTTCAGGGCAGGAGGCAGAGGGTTGTGATAAATGGCTATTCCTCAGATTGGGTTGATGTAAGAAGTGGGGTTCCCCAAGGATCAGTATTAGGACCACTGTTGTTTTTAATTTTCATAAACGACATTGATGAAGGGATAGAGGGCGTGATGTCTAAATTTGCAGATGATGTTAAAATTGGTAGAGTAGTTAATGATCACTGTCAAGCTGAGCTTCTTCAGAGAGACCTAGATAGACTTCAGGAATGGTCAGAAAAATGGCAGCTGTGCTTTAATCCAACAAAGTGTAAGGTATTACACCTGGGAAACAGTAATCCCAAAATAACTTATTCACTTGGTGGAGTTCAACTAAAGCCAGTACTGGAGGAAAGGGACTTGGGTGTTACGATACGGTCAGACATGAAATTCTCTGAGCATTGTAAACAGGTTGCAAGGAAGGCCCATGGTGTCCTATCAATGATCTATCGAACTTTTGCAAGTAGAGATAGGGACGTGATAATCCCATTATATAAGGCTTATGTTAGACCACACTTGGAATACTGTGTTCAAGTATGGAGACCGCACCTGAAGAAAGACATCGAGCTTCTTGAAAGGGTGCAAAGAAGGGTAACTCGCCTGGTGAGATCGGCAAAAGGGCGTCCTTATGAAGAAAGACTTCGAATATGTGGGTTGCAGAGTTTGGAAACTAGACACCTTAGAGGAGATTTGATTGAGGTGTTTAAGGCTCTGAGAGGCATCAGTAAAATGAATGAGGACAAAATTTTCAAGATTACAAATGATGCTAGAACTAGGGGACATAAATTCAAGTTACGGGGGGAAATGTTTAGATTGGATTGCAGGAAGTTCTATTTTAGCCAGCGAGTTATAAATTACTGGAATAAGTTGCCTTCATGGGTGGTAGAGGCCGACAGTTTGGGGAAATTCAAAGGTCATCTGGATAGTACTTTCGGGTAAGGGAAGCACATAGGATGATAGGTTTAATTTCCTTTTTATTTATTTTTTATTTTATTAATTATTATTATTTATTTATTTTTTTTTTTTTTTTGTTTTTATCATTGTTTTGTTCGGATTTATATTTTTTTTTATTATTTTTTATTTTTATTTTTATTTTTTTTTTTTTTTTGGCTGCTGCAGCATAAGCCATAGGCTTTCTTGCACCATGCGGCCGTTACTAATACTAATACTAATACTAATATTAAATTAAAGATTACTCAGATAATCTGGACTATTAGAATTGATTTTTTTTTTTATTAGAAGAAAGAGGAAGGTAAAGGAAACACATTTCAATTCAAAATAAATTTATTCAACAAATAAACATCCATCTCAAATTAAAATCACTGTTTTAATAATCCAGTATACGAACAAAACAAAAAATTGTAATTAAAAGAAATATTTCCAATAACAAATATTAAATAGTATTAGTAATAATGTTATATAATAAATAAAAAAAATAATTCTAAATAAATAAATGTTTTCAGTCACAATTTAAAATTACGGTATAAAAATGTAGTACAAGTACATAAACAAAATAAACTAGTATTGCAATGTAATTATAAGTTATAAATTGTTACACAGTATTGTATTGCAAATTGCCAAAAATCTACTTAAATATCCCTTTTTCTAGCTTTTACAGAATAAAATTTATCAATTATAATTGATTATGATGAAATAATTATTTCATTATAATCAGTCGATTCCATAACTTCTGCTTCTATTTGTAACCTTGCTAATGCAGAACATTTTTTCCTGCCCAATTGAATTAAGCAGATAATTTTTACCGTGTTTTGAAACTGAAAAAGATCTTTCACCAGATGTATTTCTTAAAGGCAAAGTTAAATATAGTCTTAACATAATTTCTACTTTTGGAAAAGTGGATATAATACTATTTTCTATTATAAAATGTAACATCTCGCTGGGAGAAGTTATGGATTTACTTTTCATAATTGATTTAAATTGTATTAATTCAGCAGAGAAATTTTCAGTTTCAATGTCATCTTTATAAAATTGAAATAACTTTTCTGTCAATTCTTTCATATTCAGAAAATCCATATCAAATAAAACTTCAAATATCTTATGGACTGAGTCATCATCATCATCATCAGCCATTTTCAATCCACTGCAGGATGAAGGCCTCTCCAGCAACTTTCCAGTTTCTTCTGTTTTGTGCAATGGCCATCCATTTACTACCCACAAACTCATGAATTTCATCTGTCCATCTCCGTCGTTGTCTTCCAGGTTTTCTTCTAGCTCCTCTTGGGTAAAATTCTGTTATTCTCTTAGTCCATCTGTCATCATGTCTTCGAGCTATGTGTCCTGCCCAAGACCACTTTAGTTCTTTAATTTTGATAAGAATGTCCTTTACTTGAGTTTGCTGCCTACTCCATGTGTTTCTCTTGGAGTAGGCAGCAATCTAACAGTCTATCCAATATAATTTGTTCCATTCTTTGCAGTGTAGTTCACAGTGTCTCTTCCATTCTTTTGGTGAGTGCCCAAGTTTCACTTCCGTAAGTCATGGTGGGTAGTATGCATTGGTTCATTATTTTAACGTTTCAGACAAATTGGGATATTGCTTCTCAGTATGTAACCATAATTCCTGAATGCTATCCATCCAAAATTTATTCTTCTCTTGACTTCCAGCTATTTATGATTATTACAGCTAATGACGTGTCCCAGATAAGTATATGACTCTACCTTTTCAATTACTGCTCCTTCAATCATTATATCCCTTTCTATGGCATACTTGTTCATCATTACTTTTGTTTTAGCCATATTCATCTTTAGTCCAAAATCCTTACTAACTCTGCATAACCGATTAAGATTTTCCTCTAATTCTTTGGGATCATGGCTTTTGACCACAATGTCATCTACAAATCGTAAATGGTTTAGGTACTCCATTCACATTGACTCCATTCTGCTAACAGTCTAATCTTCTGAAAGCTTCCTCAAGGCAGCAGTAAACAACTTCGGAGATATTGGGTCTCTTTGTCGAACTCCTTTCTCAATTTTAAATTTGCTACTGTCTTTATCTAGTTCAGCTGTTCCCAAAGTGCGTTCCGCAGAACCCCAGGGTTCCATGATAAAATTCAGGGGTTCCACGAGACAAGGTGCCCTTTATATCTTTCTTGTTTCATAATAATGGATAGGTATTTTAAAAAAATGAATGAATTTAAGTTATGTAAAAAGTTACTCAAAAAAAATACAAAAAAATTACGTTATTCATTATTTAAATGCATGAAATACATTTCATTATGGAATCTGAAATATGTACTGCAAAATAAGTAAGATCAATTTTAATCAATTGAGAGGTAATGGAGAAAAATTTGACAAGACAGCTGAGGAAATGTGTGTAAATACATTAAAAATTATTGTAAAGCAGCCTATTGTCTACTGACTGTGATGTCATTGTACCAGCAGCACAGCCTGTATATTATAGTGTGTCCTTGGCCTCACGCGACCCTGCTAATCAGGGCGTATTATCTTATCGTCAGAATATCCTAAAAGACCTAAAACAAAACATCACCTCATTTCTTGTTATGATTTCGTTAGAACTAGAACAAATCATTCACTGTTGTACTGTGGATTTTCAAATCAGTTTATTATTTATGATTATTGTATTTTTAACAAATTTATTCTATTTTACGTTCATTTTCTACTCATTAAGATTGCAGTTTGTGCTTTTATAAATCAGGTAAAACTCTATCACTAACTTTTTATAATCTTTTCTTTAAAAAAATATTTGGATATAGGGATTCCAATTTAACAATGGATTGATGGTTAAAATATGGATCATTCAAAGAAACAGGAGATAAAATTATCAATAAAACAGTAGAAACCATGGAATCTGCAGATGTAGAGATTTCAGAACTCACCCAACCATCAACTTCCAGTTCCGTTAAACTACAAGAAAATATTTTACCATCTAATTTTGTGAAAACATCAGTGAAAAAATGCAAATTCGATAAAAGTTATTTGTCATTAGGATTTACTAGTGCTGGTGACGAAGAAGCTCCAGATGCCGTGTGTTTATTTTGCAATAAATTATTAGCAAACAGTTCATTAGTACCAGCGAAACTAAGGAGACATTTTGAAACAAATCATCCAAACTATAAAGACAAGGACATTTCTTTTTTTAAAAGAAAGTTGGAAAGTTATGATAACTCCAAAAGTTTTATGTTAAAAAAATTTAAAACGGACAACGAGAATGCAACATTAGTGTCATATAAAGTATGTTGTTGTTGTTGTTTGGGGTTTAATGGCGCATGAGAAACTTCGGCTATGTTATCGCATTGGTCTTGCTGGTGAGGCACATGTAATAGTTGAGTCACTTATTAAAGGTTGTGTAAAAGATATTGTTTCGCGTATGTTCAACAAAGAGTTTTCTAAAAAGGTTGATGTTGTGTCTCTTTCTAATAATACTGTATCAAGGGGTATTAAGGATATTGCTAATCATATTGAAAATGAACTTACATCATGATTGAAGGTTTGTGACGCTTATGTTTTGCAATTAGATGTGTTCACAGACTTGCGGAGTTGGCAATTTTACTTGTGTTTGTTCGGTACGACTTTAAGAAAAAAATTGAAGAAGATTTGCTGTTGTGTGAAAGTCTGGAACTAAACACCACAGGGGAGAACATATTTAACCACGTTGATAATTTTATGAAAACACATGAAATACGCTGGGAAAAATGTATTGCCATGTGCAGTGGTGGATCTAAATCAATGGTAGGAACAATAGCATAGCTGGTACTGTTACACGAATTAAGAATGTTGCGAGAAATTGTATCTCTGATCACTGCATTCTTCACAGATATGCATTAGTTACAAAACAAATTCCAGCCACATTGAAATCAGTTTTAGAAGATGCAGTTCATATTAATAATTTTATAAAAAGTCGGGCGTTGCAATCACAGATTTTTAAAGCTTTGTGTGAAGATATGGGTAGTCTTCACACCAGTTTACTTCTACATACGAAAGTAAGATGGTTGTCATGAGATAGAATTCTTGCCAGATTTTTTGAATTGCGGAAAGAACTCTTAATGTACTTCACTGATGATAAATTTAAATTTAAGTTATCTGACAGATTATCAAACATATCATGGTTATTAAGATCTGCTTATTTAGCTGATATATTTGCAAAATTGAATGGGTCATGTGTGACTTTAGAAGAAAATGAAATTAATATTTTTCAAGTCAAAGATAGGTCGTTGTCACGTAAATTAGAATATTGGATATCTGCTGTGGAACAAAATACTTTTGACTCTTTTCCAACTTTAAGTGAATTTCTCCAACAATCTGAACTAGGCATAGATAATGAAATCGGTAATGACATTAGAAGCCATCTTCACAGCTTACATGAATCCCTAATTAAATATTTTCCAGATATTAAGAATGAAGATACAAATAATTGTTGAATACAAAACCCATTCAGAGTAAAACAAAAACCAGAAGGATTTCTGCCAGAAGAATATGAAAGTTTAATTGAAATTAGCTCAGATTCTAAATTAAAGGCTAAATTTGAAGCAGTTCCGATAACAACTTTCTGGTCTGATATATATGACGAATATCCTTATTTATCAAAAAGGGCTATTCGGTTTTTGTTACCGTTTACAACTACATACATGTGTGAATCTTCCTTTTCGAAATACATTGATACAAAAACTAAATACCGCAGCAAACTAAATGCTGCACCAGATATGCAAATTTGATTATCCAATATTGAACCAAATTTTGAAAGGATATTAGAATCCAAAAAGCAAAAGCATACTTCTCATTAAACCTAGCTAAAGTTTTATCAAAGATTCTCACACTATGTGAAAAATATAAATATGAAACAAAGACAAATCATAAAAGGTAGCTTACTTATTACAGGAATTTTATTTTCATTTTAATGTTTTCTAGTTTTTGGGAATGAAATAAAATTGAATGTTAACTTTAAAACTGTTACTTTTCAGTCTCATTTATATAAATAAAAGTATTTGAAAATGTATTGCATTTATTTCAGTTTATTTTGTGTTAAAAGTTGTATCAAACATGTTTTCAATAAATGCCACTACCATGATTTTGTAAAACATTTTTATCCAAATATATATTTTTTAATATAATAACTATATATACAGTTAGGGTTCTGTAATTTTTGAAACAGCGTATAGGGGTTCCGCAACAAAAAAAAGTTTGGGAACCACTGGTCTAGTCTAATAAAGGAGGTAGCGTTCTCATATATTTTCTTCAAAATCATAATATATGGGGTAGCTATGCCTAGTCTGTCTAGTGCCTGAAACATTGCCTTATGCTCTATGGAGACAAATGCCTTTTCACGCTCCACAGATGCCAGACATAATGGTGTTTTATATTTATTTGCTTTCTCGATTAGCTCTGATATTACATGAAGGTGATCCATAGTTGAGAATCCTGTCCTAAAGCCAGCTTGCTCTTCCGGTTGATTCTCATCAAGTATTCTTTCTAATCTGTTAGTAATGACCCTTGTGAACAACTTTTAGATGTGGGATAACAAGCTAATTGGTCTGTAATTTCCAATTTCTGATTTATCTCCTTTCTTATGCAGCAAAACTGTGATTGCATTATTCCACTCCTTAGGCATCACACCTTTTTTAATGCATTTTGTGAAGAGTCTTGCCAGTTTTTGTGCTATCTCTTCCACCGAATTTTAACAAACCTACAGTAACTTCATCCTTCCCCAGGGCTTTCTGATTCTTCATTTCCTTCAATGCGTATTCTACCTCACCAGGAATGTCGTATGTGTTACTAATTTGCGATCCATCTTCCCCACTGCCAGCATCATTCCCTCGCTCCTTGTATAATTCTCTATAGTAGTCTTCTGCTATTTATAAATGCACCATCGCTATTCTTCAGTTTCAGTATCATTTGTCTTTCTGTATCACTGCTCATGGCTGCTGATTTAATGCTTGTTCTACTTTTCTTGTGTTAAATTTTCTTATGTCCTCTCTGAGTCTCTTTCTAATGGCTTAGCATAACTCATTATACTCAGTTTTCTCCTTGTCAGTGTTTTCTTGCTCTTCATTTGTCGTCTTTGGTTCATCACGACAAGTGTTTCTTGACTAATTTTTTCCTCTTTGGATTTCTTTTTACCTATAGGTTTCTTGGGCTTTATCACTTTCAAAAAGTTGTAATATTCCTTGTCGATATCTTGGGCCTGAACAGTTTGCAGAAGCTCAAACTTGTTCTTAATTTCCAGTACATACTGCCTTTTCTCCTCTTCTGTTATCTCAAAGACCTTTGTATTATTTACTCGAGTCAGTTTTTTCCTTTCTTTTATTACATCTATATCAAGAGTGCATCTTACCATTCTGTGATCACTTCCAAAATTTACCTTCTTCAGGCGGTAACATTATTCACGATATATTGTCTGTTAGTGAGGATGGGGGGGCTTGTGTGACAATGAAATGTATACCCCCCTTGTGTGACAACGGAATGTGTAGTATTCCCAGGGATTAGTGAGTTGACATCTACTCCTTCAGCTGTGACCTTGACTGCTGCATTTCACTAATGTCCATCTGAAGGCACTATACAGAGTTATTTGGCGTCCCCCCCAACCTGCCAGTGGGGGAGAGCCCAAAATTTCGTCCGTTAATTATAGGGCAACAAATATACCCACGGACTTGTGGTTTGAATCCTTCAGCAGCTCTTGGAGCCTCCAATAAAGTAATACAACTAGGAACTGCTAATTCGGACAACCTTGTTAATCCGGAAACTTTACAAAATGGAAAATGAAATTGTGGAAATAACCCCAAATGACTCACAAAGCCAATCTGAGGAAGTCATGAAGGAACAGACTCCAATTGAAAGAGTTGATCACCCTGAAGAACAAAGACGAGAGACCACAAAATGGAAGAATAGAAGAAGAATGGGCCTAAAATTGGACCGGGAAACAAAGAGTGAATCCAAGGAACCGCCAGAGCAGCACAAAGGTATTGAAGACCAAAGGCAGGGGGACAAAAACTTCCCATTGGACCCTACCCTTCCCCAGGGGACAGTCCTGGAGCAGGCCTTAATCTTATGAACAGAGTTAGAGACCATTATGAAAGACAATAGCAGTAGAATATCCTCCATACTGAGCAGAGGTTGTCCTATGATGGACAAAACTGGAAACAATACTGCTTAAAACAAACGAGGAGCACCAGAAAGCGGCCAGGCGCCTCCGTAGCCAGGTGGGAAGGAACAGCAGTGCGTAGCACACGCTTCTTGATTAGACCGGGGTTCGAGCCCGTCACCACCAAATACGGAGGATGCGGAAAGATCAGGGAATGACCACCGCATATCCCGGAGCAATATGGCCTTAGTTGCTAATGCTCCTAAAAACCAAATAACAAACAAACAAACCAGAAAGCGATTGCAGTTCTGGAGGTCCTCCGAGCAGATGGTGGAAACCAAATGCCACAGTGCACCCCATCCTACACACAGGTGCTGAGAACACCGGCCACAGATATAGCTACAAATGAAGCTGACCAGGTACATCCAAAGAGGAAAACCCTCTTAAAAACTCCAAACCTAGTAATTACACGACCAAAGAACGGGGAGCAAGAAACAACAAGTGAGGTTATCAAAGATAAAATCATGGAATCCATAAAAGACCTTAAAAGAACACGAATAAAGGCAATCAGAAAGATGAGGAGCATCAGAATCGCCATTGAGACGGTGACTAAAGGAGAAATACAAGTGATTCTGGAAAACCCCAAGTTGGCAACTCTAGGACTGCAGGCGGAACCCTCTAGAAGGAAGGGCCCAATGGCAATCATATTTGGTCTACTAAAGGACAATGGCCCGCAAGACCTGTTAGTGGAAATCTATGAGAGAAACCTACAGGAGATCATAACAGACCGGGAGTGTAAGGAACTTATAACTCCGAGGTACTCGACTATGTCCAGAGATAATAACGTTCGAAATCGGGTTGTGGAATTCACACCAGATGCATGGTGGACTGTGAGGGACCTGACCCGACTTTATGTGCAATGGAGCTCACATAGATTCAAGGAACATGTGGTGGTGCCGAAATGTTCCAGGTGTCTGAAGTTTGGCCACACCACCCACCTGTGTGTGCAGAAGGCTCCAACCTGTGGACACTGCAAACAGTGGACACTGCAAACCTGTGGACACTACACGAGTTCAGAAACTGCCCAAATAAGATCAACAACCCTACATGCGCGAATTGCAAAACACAAAAAATGGATGCAAACCACTCAGTAAGAGATTCAAAGTATCCATGTTATATTGAAGCTAAAGGAATATACCAAAACATAACCGATTATAGGGACACGCGGTAAAAAAAATTATAACTGCACAGAGGGCTAAAGCGGTTGCCGACCAGCTGAGACTGAAGGCCGATGAGGAGGGGGGGGCTGATATCCTTCTAATTCAGGAGCCATACACTCATGGGAAAAAAGTAAGAGGCTACCCTTTAGCCTACAAGCTCATCCAAAATGATGGCGACACCCCATGGGCAGCAATAATAGTGTGAAACCCTAACATGGCGGTGACAAAGGTCGGACAGCTCTGTTTGTCGTGGGCAGTCTGTGCCCACGTGATCTCACCAATTGGGGACTTCTTTGTGGTCTCCTTGTACTGCCAACTGGGACAGGATATCACTCCAGCTGCGAACTATCTGCCGCACCTCCTAGACAAATTACCAGACCAAAAAATAATCATTGGATCGGACATCAACTGCAGATCACCTACATGGCACAGCACCACAGAGGATAGAAGAGGGACCCACAACGGGGAGCTCCTGGAAGACTTCCTCTCTGGATCACGGCTGATTGTCCTAAACAAACCGAACCAGCTCCTAACCTTTTGCAACCTACGATGGGAGGCGACAATTGATATCTCCCTCGCCACAACCAATTTGGCCTCACATGTCGCAGACTGGAGGGTAGAGAACTCCTGGACCACATCGGACCACCGGGTAATCACCTTCCGGATCAAAAGAACCCTTGCCAGAATTTCAGCAACTAGGTATCAGCTCAATAGGTTTGTCATCAACAAAGTTGATTGGAACCTCTTTGAAGAAACGCTCACTGAAGAAATCCACTCTAGATATCAAGAAATTCAAGCGGAGACTGAGCCGGATGCCCGGCAACGAAAGACTACGGATCTCATAACAAATGTCACCCAAATTGCAATAAAAAGAAAAAATCCTATGCCCATGGTGGTCCCTGGGAAGGAACTGAGGAAGGAGGTAGCAAAAAGAAGAAAGGACTTCCGGCGAGCCTGCAGAACGTGGCTGGCGCATGAGGTAGAGGCACTAAAACAGACAGCAAGAAACCAGTATACAGACAAGATTCAGAGAAGTAAAAGAAACACATGGGAACAACTAGTGAAAACAACGGGAAACAACGACCCTGGGGAGTGGTGTACAAGGTCACTATAAACAAATTCCCTAGAGGCGAGGTACTCACAACAACAAGAACTCCCCAAGGCCAGCTAACCACTACATGGGAACAATCGATAAACAACATTTTGAATACTATCTACAGGGAGCAAGTGGCGCCGAGAACTGAACAACAGCGAGAACTTTATCACCAGAATGATAACTGCTCCAGAAGCAGAGGAACCCCCCCCCCCCTCTTCACTTTTGGAAGAGCTGCAGCAGGGATTAGAAACAGAAAGTGCCCTGGCACAGACCAGATGGAACCTGAGATTGTAAAGCGAGTGGTTGAATTGGCACTCAACCTACTTCTGCACCTATATAACTGCTGGCTGAAAGTGGGATACTTACCAAAACAGTAGAGGACAGCTAGTCTAAAATTAATCCTAAAAAATCCTGGCAAGAACAGTGAACAACCAGAATCATACAGGCCAATAGCATTCCTAACCGTAGCAAGTAAACTCTATGAAAGACTCCTACACAAGTGACTACAGCAACACAATATTGTTGAAAATAACAGCAGCGGACTTAAATGCACCAAACCAATATGACTTCAAGTCTGAATCCTCCACAGCATGCCATTAAGAATCTCCTCATTGCAGTGGAATAATGCCAAAGCAAATACTTCCTGGCTATTTTGGTGGACTTCGCCGGGGTGTTCGACTCCCTCTGGTGGCTGAGCATCCTTGGCAGACTCCAACAAACCTCTTTCATGCCATCAGCTCCTACCTCTCACAGTGAAAGATAGAAGTCATAACCCCTTACGGCGCCTCCGTAGCCAGGTGGGCAGAAGCAGCAGTGTGTAGCACACGCTTCTTGATTAGACCGGGGAGCCCGTGACCACCAAATACGGAGGATGCGGAAAGGCAGGGAATGACCACTGCATATCCCGGAGCAATATGGCCTCAGTTGCTAATGCTCTTAAAAACCAAATAACAAATAACCCATTACCAAAGATTAGTCAGAGAAGTACACAGAGGATGCCCGCAAGGGTCAGTTTTGGGCCCACTGTTGTATAATTTCGTCTTTGATGAGTTCCTGCATATTGACCTGGGAGATGTCAAGTCACAGGCATTCGCCGACGACCTAATATTGACAGTGGCGGCTAACTCCAGAGTCCAGTTGGAAATAGCAGCAAACAGAGCCCTCATCACTCTACAGGAATGGGCAGAAGCGAACTACCTGGTAATATCACCCACCAAAACAACATCTATACTCTTCAGGGGAACCCTTGATCCAAGAAGACCCCCGCAGATAAAAATAAACGGTGCCACAATCAGGTTTGCCACCGAAATGAGATATCTTGGCATAATCCTCGACACAAAGCTCACATTCAGGCCACACCTCATACAACTCAGAAAGAAAATTATAAACTATGCTGCCATGGTAGCCCGAGTCACGCGACAAGACTGGGGACTAAACAAAAGAACACATATGCAGCTGCCACATTCTACCACAAAATGACAACTGTAGCCAACAAAAGGATCCTGAACTCAAACAACGGTCAATATTGTTGAAAATAATGCGTGCTTGTAATACAGTCAGCACAGAGGCACTCCAGGTTCTGGCGGGAGTTTTGCCGCTGGATCTCGAAATCATTAGATGTGGCCTGACATATTACATAATGAAAGGGTTACCATTACCTTCTTGGGGCATTCAATAGAACCGGAAAACAGAGAAAAACAAGAGAAAGCACGATTGCAGGCACACTTGAAACAGATGTGGCAGACCAGATGGTCCACCTCACACAAGGGTGAGGCAACGAGGAAATTCATCCCCCTTGTAGAAAAAACCTACCCGAAGTCACCTGCGTGGCTCCACCCGGACCTCTACACAACCTTCATGCTGACTGGCCATGGGCCCTTTAATGACAAACTCGCCACTCTGGGTATACTCCAAGATCCAAACTGTCCTTGTGGAGAAAGAGAAAGCTGGGAGCATCTGATGTACTAGTGCCCCATATATGAGGACCTGCGAGGAATCTTCATAACGAGACTAAGATTCATACCCTAACGGCAAAAATGTCACCTATTGGATTCAAGGGACGAATACCAAATCCTGTCCAGATTTGCCTGGGACCTCTTCACAAGAAGAACTCGAAATGCAATCAGGATCTGACAAGATCCACTGAAGAGAATGTCGTAAGCAAAACCACACAAGGACAAGACATCCCAAGAGGCGCCTCCGTAGCCAGGTGGGAAGGCTCAGCAGTGCGTAGCACATGCTTCTTGATTAGACCGGGGTTCGAGCCCGTCACCACCATATACAGAGGATGCGGAAAGGTCAGGGAATGGCCACCGCTTTTCCTGGAGCAATATGGCCTTAGCTTGCTTAAGATCCTAAAAACCAAATAACAAACAAACATCCCAAGTGACATTGAGTATGACTCTCAACTACAATGATCAATTCTCCTGAGCACTCAAAGACAAATTGAGATAACCCGACCCAGCCAAACAGCGATGGTTGACGCAGTGCCTCGCTGACAGTGATTTGCCACCAGCTGAGACAAATACAGAACCAATCTCTCCAAAGCAGGAATAAGAAAACACAAGGAAAGGGCTAGCCCCATAAATGATGCAACTAGAAACGACAAAAAGTGCAGCTTAATTACCAAATGCCATATGGCAACCTGAAGAGGGCTCCCTAGCCCCCTTCATCTTTGAATTACATTTCCCTGGGGGGAAGAGAGGAGATGTTTTTTTCCCTCGTCTCCTCCCCTCCTCGCCACCCCCACTTTTCCTCCCTAGTGGTGCATGGGCCTGCCCCACTGAAATCTGGGGCCACCTTCTCTATTGGCCCCATACTTCTGCCTTTCTCCCCCCAAGTCTTCAGTCTCCCTCCCCTTTCCATCTGTACGCTAGCGAAAACCCCACACACCTAAATTTAAGCATATCAAATCACCTTTCGCCCATATTTTGCCTTTTCAAATTCAAGCGACACCACCCTCGCACAATCGATTAGTTAAAATATTTTTTTTAGGTCCTAGCCGCCGAAATCTCAGGAAATTACGCAGCAGGACCTGCCAGAGTAAATGAATCTGCCTCCACAGGGTGAAAGTGGGGCAACGTTGGGCCTCAGCAAGGGTCCAGCAGCTAAACAACCAGATGAACAATGGTACATGACATCACACAGATACAAAGCCCACACATTTTTAAATCCCTAGCATTTCCCAGTGAACTGGTACACCCACAATGAAAGCAACAATGAAAGATGGGGGAAACCCTTGGTTCCGTTAAACATCAATACACTTTCACTTCACTCATGAGAGTGCCGACATTGATCCTACCATAGTCCAGGGTTTGCATGGCGGAAGTATTACGCACAGCAAATCTTGCACTTAGATTAAGTTCTAGCATGATCCTACCCTGAGACAGGGTTTGCATGGAGTTCATCCTATCCCATTGTTCGGATGGTTAGTTCTTCTGATTCTAAGGACTGCTTGTGCAAATCATTCAAATGCCGTATATGACTCTTCATCCACTATTAGGATATTCCTGGTTTTGTGAGGATCCTTGGATTTTAGTAATTAGTCATATTCGTGGTGGGTCTTCGTAGGATGGGCAGTGGTATAACGTGTTCCCAGGTCTCCTCTTCACTGCAATGGTACCATAGGTCATTTTCGATCCCGAGAGCTGTAATTTTCTGTTGAAATGATTCATGATCAGTTAGTAACAAGGTGACCTGTAGTCCTGGGGGAAAACCAGGGAGAGGACACCTGGGCAAACCGAGGTTGACCCTGCCTCCGTAGCCGAGTGGGCAGGAGCGGGAGTGCAGTAGCACACGCTCTTTGAGTAGACCGGGGTTCAAGCCCCTGACTGCTGAATACGGTCGATCTGCCAACCCGCACTGGATCAGCGTGGCAGATTATGGTCCATTTCCCTCAGCATGAATTGTTGAGGAGGCTTCCATCCTACAGTGGGTTGATAATGGCTGCACTTTACTTTTTTTACTTTTATTAACTTATAGGTGATTCTACCATTTTTCCTTGTGATTCCATGATTCTTGCCATAGATTTAAGAGGTGATTGGAGATATGCCGCTTTTCCTGCCTGATGTCACTGGCCAGATCTAGTTCCATCCTCAGAAGGTGCATTGGTATCCCTTTCCTAATTCAATGGAAGAGTTCTTGTGCTACCTGGAGGGCAGGGGTGCTGATGGTGCAGGATGCCCTGGTCACAGAAAGTAGCATGGAGCACTGCGAATTTTTGTTGGGAAATACTTTAGGTGAGGAAAGGTCAACCTGAAGGTTGACCTTTCCTCACCATTAGAGACCGAGGTATTTGATTTTCACATACAACCATGTTGGAAGGCCATCTATTTTAATGGTAGGAGGTATTCTGATTTGTAGTTTCCATTTCAAGAGGATGGATTTTGTTTTCTACCCAGAGATGGAGAGAGGGTGTGTGGAGGCCCAATTCTGCAGCTTGGTCAGCACCTGGTTAATTGTGATCTTGTATGCTGCTCTTGTATCTGCTTGGGTGACAAGAACCAGATCATCTGTGAAGGCTACAGGAAAAACTCCCCTGAGTTCCAACCCCAGGAACTCATCCAACAGAACAGACCAGAGGAAGGGCCCAAGGATTGAACCCTTGGGGGAGCCTGGGTAACTCTTCTCACAACACTCAGATACTTTTAGCATTAGCATTAGTAGAGGCATATGATTCAAGAAAGCAAGCTTATGCAGCATCAGCCAAAAAAAAAAAAAAAAAAAAACCCTCCCATTTCATCCCTCCATTAATTTCAAATGTAGATTTACATTTGAAAGATTACCGTTCGTAACTTGCCACCATTGTTATACGATACAACGTTATATCCCGAACTAGATAGCATTAGCTCAGTATAGTATATTATATAATATTGTCAATTAAATTGTACTTTTTAACTAAATACATATAACGACTTAAATTTTACAAATGTAACATAATTAATTAATTTATAACTTGATACGGAAGTTATAAAAACGCAACTCGTAGATAATACTCGATACTGAAAAATATATACAGCAGGCCTCCATTATAATGCAGATCGCTTTACGCTGATTCGCTATAACGCTGTTCTTATATTATAACCCGTATCTGACTATAACGCTGTCACAGATCACTATAATGCTCTTTCACAGATTGCATTTTTGGCATATTTAACAAAATCGTTTCATTTTATGGAGTCGATAGCTTGAAAATGAATAGCAAAACAGCATTAAAACATTTCCCACGCCGATTTGAAAAATTTTCCTGCGCTCAGGGAAATTTTCTCGCACGCTAATTTAATTGCAGTACAGTGATTTGTTATGTAGTTCCGAGATCAACATTTTAAAAAATGATCAAGTATATTGCTTGTAATATTTCAGTTATATGCATTTATCCGAAGTCTGGTCATCACTCAGTACAGTATTAGACATCGTGCATAACGGACAGTTTCCTCATACATTGTATCATAATTAATGCAACCAACGAAGTTACATTTGCAAAGAGTTAATAATAGCATATAAGAATGAAAAAGCAACAAGGTCTGGACGCGTACGAAGACTATAAATGTAAGAAAAAGACTGAATCAGAAAATTAACTTAGCCGTTTTGAAGCGAATCAATGACAAGTGGAGGTGTGCCATAATTTAGAACTTGCAACTAACTGTAAAAAAAATTATAAAAAAATAAAGAATTAATTTTAGCAGTGGGAAGGATAGCTGTTCCACTGCAAGCAACTAGGACTAGGCCGGCTATTAGGATTGAAATGGAAAGACTTTTAACTAATTTTATTGAAGATAATATTACAATGCAGAATTCAGTTAAGTTAAATATTAAAAAAAAAAAAAAAAAAAATGTGGAACCATTTAAAACTGGTAAGGGCTGGTTGAATAGATTTAAAATCCAGGGAGAAGCCGCTACTGCAGATCAAGGAGTTGAAACTTTCAAAAAAGAACTTGTTAAAATTATTGAAGAGGGGTATTATGTGTTATACTTCTCAACAAGTTTTTAACATAGATGAAGCAGGACTTTTGTGGAAACGAATGACTGAAAGAAGAAAAAAACATGCCAGATTTCAAAGCGGCGAAGGATCGCTTGACTTTATTGTTGGGTGGTAACGCTGCGGGGGATTTAAAATTAATACCACTTTTAGTCTATTTGAAGAGGGCCAAAGTTCAACCCAAAATCGACACATTTTTTATGATTAAATTCATCAAAGGCGCATTTAGGGCTAGAGCCTCAAGCTGCGAACAAATTTAGACTATGTATATAAAGTGCTTAGCATCATAATACACAGCCATTTCTGAATAAACAGAAAATTTTTAAGGTGGCATCGTTTTAGGTTATATCTCATATTGTGAATGCCTTCACAACGAGTTGCCATGATATTGCACTACTTCGAATAAGTAACGCTTCACCTAAGGAGAAGACTAGTGTTACTTATTCTCAGATAGGTACCACCACCCAGACAGCACTGTTTCAGGGCTATTTGGCCCTTCGTCAGTGAGTGGGTAGGTACCCAAGTGATGCAATGGTGGCAAAAACAGTTATGAAGTATAACTCCACAATATGAGAGATGCCTGATGCCTGAAACAGTGCTGTCTGCGTGGTGGTACCTATCTGAGAATAAGTAACACTAGTCTTCTCCTTAGGTGAAGCGTTACTTATTCGAAGTAGTGCAATATCATGGAAACTCGTTGTGAAGGCATTCACAATATGAGATATAACCTAAAACGATGCCACCTTAAAAATTTTCTGTTTATTCAGAAATGGCTGTGTATTATGATGCTAAGCACTTTATATACATAGTCTAAATTCATCAATTAAATTAAATTCGTTATTTTAATTGGAATTTTAAGTTTAATTTTGATACGTAAGTAGTTACCACATAATTATATACATATGTAATGCAGAATATTTTATATGTACAAATATTTGAATATTAAATATTTTGACCGAAATTTGTTCATCTTTTTAATACCATTTATTATTGATTAGGAAATATCCTATGGCACCAACCGCAACTCACAAATACATATGTTACCTTATGGAAATGTGGCGCTCGCTTAGCGTGGATTCACTTAGCGCTCTGTTTTTCCGGAACAAATTATCAGCGTTAAGCAGGGGTCACCTGTATAGATATATAGTGTTATAACTGTTTTGGGATACAAGTTTAGGGTTATAATTTTGTACTGAAATTGAAATTTTATTGAAATTAAATCGAAATCATGACTCAGACCAGAACAGCAAAGCAAAAGGCTCAAACTAATGGGAGTGCTGTGGCTCAGGGAAGAACAGAGGTGGGGCAGTTGCCCTCTGAATCACAGCCTTTTAAAATTCACTGCTTCCTTGATGTTTGTGGAGCAGTCGGGTACGGGACATGATATTGAAATGGGAAATGTCTTTGTCTGTGTGTGTGCGTGATGTAAGGAGTATAAGGAAATCAGGCGACAACTCAGCATTGTTATGGGTCTATATGAGAGCTTGAAGGACAGGGTGGATGCCCTCGAAGGATCTAAATTGAGGGGCCCATCAAACTCTCAGCTGCCCACATCAACGCCAGAGCTTGCACTTAATCATCAAGCAACACAGTGGCAACCCCAAAGGCAGTATGCGCTAGTCCCACAGGAACTAGTTGTTGTTGGTGGCTCTATTGTCAGGGAAATGGGGAACATGGTATGTAAAAAGGATAGGTGAAACAGGACCAGGGTATGTCTGCCAGGGGCAAAGGTTGATGACGTAGAGTGGATATCATCTTTTAAGGGCACAAAAGCTGATATTGTTGTACCCGTTGGCATTAATGATGTTAAGGGTAGGAGACCGGCGGAATTACTTAACAAGTACAGGTCACTGTTGAAAAAAAGCTGTGAATTAGGGTTGAATTTGAAAGTGTCTGCAATTCTGCCCAGACACAATAGGAGAGAGTATATAATGAGATCCTTGTCGATCAATTCGGCCCTGGAAAGATTGTGCAAGGCTCAAGGGGTAGAATTTTTTTCAGCCTGGTCTGTACTTGTTAACAGGAGAGACTGCTTCTACAGGGATGGGATACACTTAAATAGAAAGGGTGCAAGTGTATTTTCTGATGCTGTCGAGGCAGTGTTAGATGTGTCGGAAAACTGCTAGCTTGAGGGGGATACAAGGACTAATAGATTAACAGTAGTCGCTGGCAGAGGTGAAAGTGATTCTTGCGCTGCTTCTATTGGAATAAGCAGCAGCCTGGAAAACAAGTGTAGGGTATTTCAGAGACTGCTGGGAGTCATTGTGATACAAGTAAACACATGGGTTGTGTTAGGGTAGCTAAGAACAGGAACAGGTGCATGTATACTTGCGTGTACACAAGTGCTAGGAGTGTGGTAAATAAATTTGATGAATTTGAGGTATTGCTTAAAACATGAAAGGCAGATATTGTTGGGATATCACAGACATGGTGTCACACAGATATAAGGAATGCAGAACTGGAATTTGGGGAATACAATGTGTACAGAAAGGATGGACAGGATAGGAAGGGAGGAGGGGTTATGCTATTAGTTAAGAAACATATAAAATCGAAGTGAAGCCAGTCGGAAGGGGATGAATATGATTGGTCCACTTGACATCGATGGTTCGACTGTTGATGATCCTGCTCAGATAGCAAACAAACTGAATGAGTATTTTGCATCTACATTCACACGTGAGGAATTATTACAGTTTGAAAATGGAAGAAGGTTATCAAATTGTAGCAGTGTGCTTAATGATTTTGTAATAACTGAGAGCAAAGTGGAGGAGAAATTGTTGAAGTTAAACATAAGAAAGGCACCTGGGGTGGATGGGATCTATCCAGTTATATTAAAGGAGGCGGCAAAGCAACTAAGCAAACCCTTAGCCATAATTATGAGAGCATCCTTGGATTCAGGGGAGGTTCCCACGGACTGGAGATGTGCAAATGTATCCCCAATTCACAAAGGAGGTTCGAAGGGTGACACGAGTAATTACAGACCAGTTAGTTTAATTTCTGTTCCGGGTAAAATAATGGAATCACTGGTTAAAGATGCATTGCAGGATCATCTAGACAAGACTGCAGCAATAATTCAGACACAGCATGGGTTTGTTAAGGGAAAGTCTTGTCTGACAAATTTGATTGGTTATTATGATGTGGTCACAAAGGAACTGGATGCAAAAAATAATTTTGATATCATATACTTGGATTTCAGGAAAGCTTTTGACACTGTTGCGCATGGAAGACTACTGTACAAATTGGAGCAGAATGGTATTAAGGGTAAGTTGCTACAATGGATAAAAGGATGGTTAAGTGGGAGAAGACAGAGGGTGGTAATCAATGGGTGCCGCTCTTCGTGGACTAATGTTATTAGTGGAGTCCCACAGGGTTCGGTGTTGGGTCCACTGTTGTTTTGTATATTTATCAATGATATTGATGAAGGTATATCAGGCTTAATGTCGAAGTTTGCAGATGACACGAAGGTTGGCAGGGTTGTTAATGACAGTCATGGCAGTGTGCTACTGCAACAGGATCTAGATAATTTGGGCAGATGGGCTAAGAAGTGGCAACTGAAGTTTAACCTTGACAAATGCAAAGTGCTGCATATGGGTAGAAGTAACCCCAGAGAAATGTACCAACTGTGTGGTACTACACTTAAGGTGGTAGAAAATGAAAAAGACCTGGGAATAATTGTGCAGTCAGATATGAAGTTTTCTGAGCAATGCAGACAGGCTGCTAGGACAGGTCATGGGGTTTTGTCAATGATATATAGGAATTTTGCTAGCAGGGAAAAGGAGGTGATTGTCCCTCTGTATAAGGCAATGGTCAGGCCACGCCTTGAGTACTGCGTACAGGTCTGGAGGCCTCATTTTAGGAAGGATGTAGATTTGCTTGAGCGTGTACAGAGAAGAGCAACACGATTGGTGAGGGGAATGAAGGGATCCTCTTACCAAGAGAGGCTTAAGTTCTGCAGATTGCAGTGGCTGGAGACTAGGCACCTGCGCGGTGATCTGATTGAGGTCTATAAGGCCTTGAATGGGTTGAGCACGCTGAATTCTGATGGGATCCTCCCACTTGTTCAGAATATGAACCTACGGGGACATAAGTTCAAATTAAGAAAGGATAGATGTAGAATAGATGTACGGAAATTTGCCTTTAGCCAGCGGGTGGTTAATTGCTGGAACAAACTTCCATCTGTCGTTGTGGAAGTTGATAGGTTAAATAAATTTAAGGAGGAACTGGACAGGCATTTGGAGGGTATGGTGTGATTTTTTTTTTTTTTTTTTGGCTGATGCTGCATAAGCTCCTACACTTGCTTTCTTGCATCAAGTGCCACTACTACTACTACTACATCACTGGACAGTGCAGTGTCGAGTCAGTTTGGTGTGACATAAGCATTGGGAGATCAAAATTGAGAGTAGGAGTGTGATATAGGCCTAATGACTCTGATGAGTATAATAAGAAGCTGTACAGGGAAATAGAGTGGGCCAATAAATTAGAAAATCTTATAATGGGGGATTTTAATTTCCCAGATATTGACTGGAATTTGTGGGTTGGTCACTCACACACTAGCAAGACTTTTGTGGATTTATTGGATGATTGTTTTCTATATCAGCATGTTCAGGAGGCAACTAAAGGGAGTAATACTCTTGATCTGATTATCAGTAGTGATTCTTCATGCATTAAGAATCTGCAGATAAAGGAACCACTAGGTCGCAGTGATCACAGTGTGCTGAAGGGGGATTTACTCAAAGTGGTAACTACCATCAGGAGTAAAGGGAAGGGTTTTTGCTTTCGTAAAGGCGAAATACGATGGTCTGAGACAGTATTTAAATTCTATACAGTGGGACCAACTGATGATGTTACCAACAGCAAATTCAAAATGGGAAGCATTCAAAGAATTTATCTTGGAAGCAAATAGGCTTTACATACCAACTAAGAAATATTGTTCAAGGTTTAGGCCTAAATGGATGTCAGATGAATTAATGAGACGTATGGCAGAGAAGAAAAATGCATGGAATACATATAAATTAATGGGTGACATGGAAGCCTACGACAGATATAAGCTGGTCTGTAACCAAGTCACAAAGGAGATTAGGCAGGCAAAGGCAGATTATGAGAAATCGTTGGCAAAGGATGCAAAGAAAAACAGAAAAGAGATCTTTACCTATGTAAACTCTAGAAGGAAAGGGATGAATCAGATTGGTCCACTGGATATTGATGGTTCAACGGTTGATGGTCCTGCTCAGGTGGCTAACAAACTAAATGAGTATTTTGCATTTACATTCACACATACACACTTGATCATCAGTACATTTCAACTATGGACTGTCATTGTTATCAGGAATCCTGCAATTTTTGCTAAAGGATCATTCCACTCTGCATAACCATCTGTGCTTGTGCCCAAATCTCAACAACTATGAGCTTC